>NW_027011880.1:0-20000 GCF_036934945.1 Oncorhynchus masou masou | reverse complement strand
AGTAGTAGTAGTAGCAGCAGTATCATTAGTGGTAGTAGTAGCAGCAGCAGCAGCATTAGTAGTAGTAGTAGTAGTAATAGCAGCATTAGTAGTAGTATTAGTAGTAGCAGCAGCAGCATTAGTAGTAGTAGTAGTAGCAGTATCAGTAGTAGTAGTAGTAGCAGTAGCAGTATCAGTAGTATCAGCAGTAGTATCAGTAGTAGCAAATTCAGTACTATTGGTAGTAGTGTAGTAGTAGTAGTGTTCCGGAAGACTGTGTGATCACGCTCTCCGTAGCCAATGTGAGTAAGACCGTTAAACAGGTCAACATTACCAGAACGTGTACTGCGAGCATGCGCTGACCAACTGGCAATTGTCTTCACTGACATTTTCAACCTCTCCCTGTCTGAGTCTGTAATACCAACATGTTTCAAGCAGACCACCATAGTGCCTGTGCCCAACAACACTTAGGTAACCTACCTAAATGACTACCGACCCGTAGCACTCATGTCTGTAGCCATGAAACGCTTTGAAAGGCTGGTCATGGCTCACATCAACACCACCATCCCAGAAACCTTAGACCCACTTCAATTTGCAAACCGCCCAAACAGATCCACAGATGATGCCATCTCTATTGCACTCCACACTGCCATTTCCCACCTGGACTAAAGGAACACCTATGTGAGAATGCTGTTCATTGACTACAGCTCAGCGTTCAACACCATAGTGCCCTCAAAGTTCATCAATAAGTTAAAGACACTGGGACTAAAATACCTCCCTCTGCAAGTGGATCCTGGACTTCCTGACAGGCCGCCCCCCAGGTGGTAAGGGTAGGTAACAACACATTTGCCACGCTGATCCTCAACACAGGGGCCCTTCAGGGGTGCGTGCTCAGTCCCCTCCTGTACTCCCTGTTCACTTATGACTGCACGGCCAGGCACGACTCCATCATTAAATTTGCAGATACTAAACCTGACAACCGCCTGGAACCAGAGAGCACAGAGCTGAAACCTGACAACCGCCTGGAACCAGAGAGAGAGCACAGAGCTGAAACCGGACAACCGCCTGGAACCAGAGAGAGAGCACAGAGCTGAAACCGGACAACCACCTGGAACCAGAGAGAGCACAGAGCTGAAACCTGACAACCGCCTGGAACCAGAGAGAGAGCACAGAGCTGAAACCTGACAACCACCTGGAACCAGAGAGAGAGCACAGAGCTGAAACCGGACAACCGCCTGGAACCAGAGAGAGAGCACAGAGCTGAAACCTGACAACCGACTGGAACCAGAGAGAGCACAGAGCTGAAACCTGACAACCGACTGGAACCAGAGAGAGCACAGAGCTGAAACCTGACAACCGCCTGGAACCAGAGAGAGAGCACAGAGCTGAAACCGGACAACCGCCTGGTACCAGAGAGAGAGCACAGAGCTGAAACCTGACAACCGCCTGGAACCAGAGAGAGCACAGAGCTGAAACCTGACAACCACCTGGAACCAGAGAGAGCACAGAGCTGAAACCTGACAACCGCCTGGAACCAGAGAGAGCACAGAGCTGAAACCTGACAACCACCTGGAACCAGAGAGAGCACAGAGCTGAAACCGGACAACCGCCTGGAACCAGAGAGAGAGCACAGAGCTGAAACCTGACAACCGACTGGAACCAGAGAGAGCACAGAGCTGAAACCTGACAACCGACTGGAACCAGAGAGAGCACAGAGCTGAAACCTGACAACCGCCTGGAACCAGAGAGAGAGCACAGAGCTGAAACCTGACAACCGCCTGGAACCAGAGAGAGAGCACAGAGCTGAAACCTGACAACCGACTGGAACCAGAGAGAGCACAGAGCTGAAACCGGACAACCGACTGGAACCAGAGAGAGCACAGAGCTGAAACCTGACAACCACCTGGAACCAGAGAGAGAGCACAGAGCTGAAACCTGACAACCGACTGGAACCAGAGAGAGCACAGAGCTGAAACCTGACAACCGCCTGGAACCAGAGAGAGAGCACAGAGCTGAAACCTGACAACCGACTGGAACCAGAGAGAGCACAGAGCTGAAACCTGACAACCGCCTGGAACCAGAGAGAGCACAGAGCTGAAACCTGACAACCGCCTGGAACCAGAGAGAGCACAGAGCTGAAACCTGACAACCGCCTGGAACCAGAGAGAGCACAGAGCTGAAACCTGACAACCGCCTGGAACCAGAGAGAGAGCACAGAGCTGAAACCGGACAACCGCCTGGAACCAGAGAGAGCACAGAGCTGAAACCTGACAACCGCCTGGAACCAGAGAGAGCACAGAGCTGAAACCTGACAACCGCCTGGAACCAGAGAGAGCACAGAGCTGAAACCTGACAACCGCCTGGAACCAGAGAGAGAGCACAGAGCTGAAACCTGACAACCGACTGGAACCAGAGAGAGCACAGAGCTGAAACCTGACAACCGCCTGGAACCAGAGAGAGCACAGAGCTGAAACCTGACAACCGCCTGGAACCAGAGAGAGAGCACAGAGCTGAAACCGGACAACCGCCTGGAACCAGAGAGAGAGCACAGAGCTGAAACCTGACAACCGCCTGGAACCAGAGAGAGCACAGAGCTGAAATCTGACAACCACCTGGAACCAGAGAGAGCACAGAGCTGGAATCTGACAACCGCCTGGAACCAGAGAGAGAGCACAGAGCTGAAACCTGACAACCGACTGGAACCAGAGAGAGCACAGAGCTGAAATCTGACAACCACCTGGAACCAGAGAGAGAGCACAGAGCTGAAACCTGACAACCGCCTGGAACCAGAGAGAGCACAGAGCTGAAACCGGACAACCGCCTGGAACCAGAGAGAGAGAGCACAGAGCTGAAACCGGACAACCGCCTGGAACCAGAGAGAGAGCACAGAGCTGAACCCGGACAACCGCCTGGAACCAGAGAGAGAGCACAGAGCTGAAACCTGACAACCGCCTGGAACCAGAGAGAGAGAACAGAGCTGAAACCTGACAACCGCCTGGAACCAGAGAGAGAGCACAGAGCTGAACCCGGACAACCGCCTGGAACCAGAGAGAGAGCACAGAACCAAAATGATGTGCTATGATGCAGAGATTCTGCTGCAATGCATTCCACTTTCCAGATGGGGATGAATGATTACCAGCTTGAGTGAAACTGAATGATACCGTGAGAATGGCCTACTCCTTACTATGCTTCTCCTCTGTTCAGTATCCATGGAAGTGGCGGGCGGCCAAATACAGGATACATTTTTTTT
The DNA here is from genome assembly GCF_036934945.1 of Oncorhynchus masou masou. Classification (NCBI taxonomy): domain Eukaryota; kingdom Metazoa; phylum Chordata; class Actinopteri; order Salmoniformes; family Salmonidae; genus Oncorhynchus; species Oncorhynchus masou. The sequence goes on along the minus strand of NW_027011880.1, from coordinate 16,771 downwards.
TACATTTATTTAACTAGGCAAGTCAGTTAAGAACAAATTCTTATTTTCATTGATGGCCCAGGAACAGTGGGTTAAAACTGCCATGTTCAGGGGCAAAACAACAGATTTGTACCTTGTCAGCTCGGGGATTCGATCTTGCAACCTTTCGGGTTACTAGTCCAACGCTCTAGCCACTAGGCTACCTGCCACCCCATATGCGTGGCAGTCAGGCGGCAGTGGCAATGCCCAAATGGACCGAGAACGCAACAGAGCCACGAATACACTATGCCGCATACCAGGGCGAACAGACTGTTCTGTTTGAATTCTCTGTTGGCCTTATCTTGTACACATATGGTTGGTTTTGTGTTGTATGATGCCCTGAAGTTCTTTATATAAAGAATCACGTTTGAAACAAAACCTCGTCTCTGTCCTGGCTTGAGACTTTAAAACCAGTTTTTGCCATGCACCTGTACATTACATTATATTCTCCACACATCTATACCTGGACATAACATATTGCAGTTAGTATTTGTTGTAGTATGCCACGAGTAACCTGACTTAAAAAAAAAACACATTTTGGAGTCTTATGCAGAATGGAAGAATTGACCTGAAAGTAAAGAAGACAACCGCACTGACCTTTTGACATTGCGCCAGCTTTGTGGCATCTGTGGTAATTGTGATGGAGAATGTGTAAACCCAGGGCTGTGCACACAGATCATGTTCCTGCTGGAGGTGGAGGGAAGTGGGCTGTGGAGGCGCCAGCCCTACAGGGAGGGACACACAAGCCATTTCTCCAAATCTTGCCACCTGCCACCCTCTACTCCATGGACTGAAATGGGGCACGTTGACAAACTGCAGGTGGTTTGATGCTTTTTGCTGATACTTTACCATGCTGGTTGGCTACCTCTGTTAACCTATGCAGTGTTAACGTTGGCTTAACATTTGAGTTAGTTAGGAAATGTAACGTTTAACTGAAAAAGGTCCTATGGGAGAGAGCTTCAATGATTAAAAGATAGATTTGATAAAGCATGTAAAGTATATGGTATACTGCAATATGCTTGATGGGAAACGTTTAAGCCAGTGGTGTATCCAGAGGGGAGGGAACTGTTTACAAACTAATAACCACCATTTCACCATCACGCTTCTATTCAAACTAATAACCACCATTTCACCATCACGCTTCTATTCAAACTAATAACCACCATTTCACTATCAAGCTTCTCTTCAAACTGGTAGTCTCTCTAGAAGGATCAGTAGACTCTCTCTAGAAGGATCAGTAGACTCTCTCTAGAAGGATCAGTAGCCACTCTCTAGAAGGATCAGTAGCCACTCTCTAGAAGGATCAGTAGACTCTCTCTAGAAGGATCAGTAGACTCTCTCTAGAAGGATCAGTAGCCACTCTCTAGAAGGATTAGTAGACTATCTCTAGAAGGGTCAGTAACCTCCCTCTAGAAGGATTAGTAGACTCTCTCTAGAAGGATCAGTAGCCTCCCTCTAGAAGGATCAGTAGCCACCCTCTAGAAGGATCAGTAACCTCCCTCTAGAAGGATTAGTAGACTCTCTCTAGAAGGATCAGTAGCCTCCCTCTAGAACACATATGTCAGAGTCAAGGCCCGCGGGCCACATCCGGCCCGCGAGAAGGTTTTTTACGGCCCCTGGGATGATCTTGATTTATTATTAGAACCGGCCCGCAGACCGCAGCAAGCCGGCAGCCCGCAGATCTTTTACACGCACCAATACTACATTTCCCACAATGCAACGGTGACGCACCGAGCAGTAGGCTGCTTCATTTCAATATTTATTGGCACAGCAGTCGTCAGCATCACAGTAAAATTAACTTTCAGATACCCATCAAAAATGGCAAAACGGAAGGTGGACACTGAGAACCGGGGTTTCAAACAAGGTGGGAGTCGGAGTATATGTTCACGGAGGTAGCTGGAAAACCTGTGTGTCTTCTGTGTGGAGAAAGTGTGGCGGTACTGAAAGAGTATAATCTGAGACGACATTATGAAACGAAACACGCGGACAAAAACAAGAATATGGACATGGAACAAAGGCTACAAAAGGCAGAGGAATTAAAACGAGGCCTCAAATCTCGACAGGCTCTGTTCAAAAAAGCCAAATCACAAGGCCAGGCTGCTGTCAAGGCCAGTTTTATTTTGGCAGAAGAGATCGCTAAATCAGCCCGGCCATTTACGGAGGGGGATTTCATCAAAAACTGCATGATTAAAGTTTGTGACGAAGTTTGCCCAGAAAAAGGCAACTCTTTTTAAATGTGAGTCTGAGCAGAAACACCATTGCCGAGAGAGTAGACCAGTTGTCCATCAATCTAAAAGAGCAGCTTGTGAAAAAGGGAAAAGATTTCATTGCATATTCCTTGGCTGTGGATGAGAGCACCGACATTTCTGACATTGCCCAGTTGTCAATTTTCATCCGCGGAGTGGACTCCAGCCTAAGCGTGACAGAGGAGTTTTTGGCTTTACGTCCTATGCATGGCACAACTACGGGGCATGATTTGTATGAAGAGGTGTCAAGATGTGTAAATGAGATGGAGCTGCCTTGGGAAAAACTCGTGGGTTTGACAACCGACGGAGCACCTGCGATGTGTGGACACAGGAGCGGACTGGTGGCGAAGATACGGGAAAAGATGCAAGAGGAAAACGCGACAGGTGAGCTGACAGCTTATCATTGTATCATACACCAGGAAGCGTTGTGCGGTAAAGCCTTGAAAATGGAGCATGTAATGAGCATCATCACGCGCACAGTTAACTTTATCAGAGCCAAAGGTTTGAATCACCGCCAGTTCAAGGCATTTCTGACGGAGTTAGAAACGGAGCATGGTGATTTGCCTTATCACACAGAGGTGCGATGGCTAAGCCAGGGAAAGGTGCTTCAAAGATGTTTCGAGCTTCGTGAGGAGATTTGTCTGTTCTTGGACAGCAAAGGGAAAGACACAACACAACTCCGAGACGAAATGTTTCTGTGTGAAATGGCTTTTCTGTGTGACATTACGAGTCATCTGAATGCAATGAACTTGCAGCTGCAGGGTCGGGATCATGTCATCTCTGATATGTACAGTACAGTGAAGGCATTTAAAACCAAACTGACTCTGTGGGAGACGAGATGCGGAAAGAAAATTTGAGCCACTTTCCCAGCTGCCAGACCATGAAAGAGAAGCTCTCTACCAGTGCGTTCCCGAGCGCACAGTTGGCTGATAAAATAGGTATGCTTGCCGCTGACTTTCGACGCGATTTGCTGACTTTGAAGCACAAAAAAGCAGGTTGGAACTGCTCGGTAACCCATTTGCTGTTGACGTGGAAAGCTCACCACCAAACCTCCAAATGGAGTTGATTGACCTCCAATGCAATGATGCACTGAGGGCAAAATATGCGGCAGTGGGTGCTGCGGAGTTCGCCCGTTTCCTCCCGACACAATGCCCCAGCTGCGCATCCAGGCTGCTCAAACGTTGTCTATGTTTGGCAGCACATACCTGTGTGAACAACTTTTTTTCTTTGATGAACCTGAACAAAACATCACACAGAAGTCGACTTACTGCTGAACACCTCCACTCAATTCTGAGGATTTCCTCAGCTCAGAGCCTTACCCCGAACATTGATGAACTTGTGGAAAAGATGGGACACCACCAAGTATCACCCTCAACCTCAAACAAGTGAACATTACTGTGCAATCACATATTTAGAGTTTTTACTCAGTTCAAGTTTAAAAGTTAAAGTTTAATATTTGTTTTCACTGCATGTTACTTCTCCTTAAACAAAGTGTTGTTTTTGATTAATAGATTTTTGCACTTTATTTTATTGTATTTCAATCCAATTATATTTTAAAAATATTTCAGTTGAGTGGATGATAGAAAATTGCTATTATTGTTTTTTTCTTTGAAGTAAATTTAGCCCACTTTTGCTAAAATAGAAAATATAGGCTACTGATGGTGCCTTGAATACCGGTTTCTTTCATTTAATGTTCATGTTATGGGGATTTTTATATAAAGGAAATTTGTCTTTTGTGTCTGTTGAAAATTAAAGATTACTGACAGAGCCATAAGAAAATATTGCTTTATTTATCTGATCATATTGGAATATATTTGTTAGGTTTTCAGTAGGTTCAATTAGGTTCACTAGACTATATGCGTCATTTAAAAAATTTTCAATGAACATTCGAACAGTCCGGCACTCGGCTTGTAGCTAAATTTTTTATTTGACCCTCCGTCCATTTGACTTTGACACCCCTGCTCTAGAAGGATCAGTAGCCACTCTCTAGAAGGATCAGTAGACTCTCTCTAGAAGGATCAGTAGCCTCCCTCTAGAAGGGTCAGTAGACTCTCTCTAGAAGGATCAGTAGCCTCTCTCTAGAAGGATTAGAGTCTACCTCTAGAAGGATTAGAGTCTCCCTCTAGAAGGATTAGTAGTCTCCCTCTAGAAGGATTAGTAGTCTCCCTCTAGAAGGACTAGTAGTGTCCCTCTAGAAGGATCAGTAGCCTCTCTCTAGAAGGATCAGTAGCCTCTCTCTAGAAGGATCAGTAGCCTCTCTCTAGAAGGATTAGTAGTCTCCCTCTAGAAGGATCAGTAGCCTCTCTCTAGAAAGATCAGTAGCCTCTCTCTAGAATGATCAGTAGTCTCCCTCTAGAAGGATCAGTAGACCCTCTCTAGAAGGACTAGTAGCCTCCCTCTAGAAGGACTAGTAGCCTCCCTCTAGAAGGACTAGTAGCCTCCCTCTAGAAGGACTAGTAGCCTCCCTCTAGAAGGACTCGTAGTATCCCTCTAGAAGGATTAGTAGTCTCCCTCTAGAAGGATCAGTAGCCTCTCTAGAAGGATTAGTAGCCTCCCTCTAGAAGGATCAGTAGCCTCCCTCTAGAAGGATCAGTAGCCTCCCTCTAGAAGGACTTGTAGCCTCCCTCTAGAAGGACTTGTAGCCTCCCTCTAGAAGGACTTGTAGCCTCCCTCTAGAAGGACTAGTAGCCTCCCTCTAGAAGGATTAGTAGTCTCCCTCTAGAAGGACTAGTAGTCTCCCTCTAGAAGGATCAGTAGCCTCTCTAGAAGGATTAGTAGTCTCCCTCTAGAAGGATCAGTAGCCTCCCTCTAGAAAGACTAGTAGCCTCCCTCTAGAAGGATTAGTAGTCTCCCTCTAGAAGGATCAGTAGCCTCCCTCTAGAAGGACTAGTAGTCTCCCTCTAGAAGGATCAGTAGTCTCCCTCTAGAAGGACTAGTAGTCTCCCTCTAGAAGGATCAGTAGCCTCTCTAGAAGGATTAGAAGCCTCCCTCTAGAAGGACTAGTAGCCTCCCTCTAGAATGACTAGTAGTCTCCCTCTAGAAGGATCAGTAGCCTCTCTAGAAGGATTAGTAGCCTCCCTCTAGAAGGACTAGTAGCCTCTCTAGAAGGATTAGTAGTCTCCCTCTAGAAGGATCAGTAGCCTCCCTCTAGAAGGACTAGTAGCCTCCCTCTAGAAGGATTAGTAGCCTCCCTCTAGAAGGACTAGTAGTCTCCCTCTAGAAGGATCAGTAGCCTCTCTAGAAGGATTAGTAGCCTCCCTCTAGAAGGACTAGTAGCCTCTCTAGAAGGATTAGTAGTCTCCCTCTAGAAGGATCAGTAGCCTCCCTCTAGAAGGACTAGTAGCCTCCCTCTAGAAGGATTAGTAGCCTCCCTCTAGAAGGACTAGTAGTCTCCCTCTAGAAGGATCAGTAGTCTCCCTCTAGAAGGACTAGTACTCTCCCTCTAGAAGGATCAGTAGCCTCTCTAGAAGGATTAGTAGCCTCCCTCTAGAAGAACTAGTAGCCTCCCTCTAGAAGGACTAGTAGCCTCCCTCTAGAAGGACTAGTAGTCTCCCTCTAGAAGGACTAGTAGTCTCCCTCTAGAAGGATTAGTAGCCTCCCTCTAGAAGGATTAGTAGTCTCCCTCTAGAATGATTAGTAGTCTCCCTCTAGAAGGATTAGTAGTCTCCTCTAGAAGGATTAGTAGTCTCCCTCTAGAAGGATTAGTAGCCTCCTCTAGAAGGATTAGTAGCCTCCCTCTAGAAGCATCAGTAGCCTCCCTCTAGAAGCATCAGTAGCCTCCTTTTAGAAGCATCAGTAGCCTCCCTCTAGAAGCATCAGTAGCCTCCCTCTAGAAGCATCAGTAGCCTCCTTTTAGAAGCATCAGTAGCCTCCCTCTAGAAGCATCAGTAGCCTCCCTCTAGAAGCATCAGTAGCCTCCTCTAGAAGCATCAGTAGCCTCCTCTAGAAGCATCAGTAGCCTCCTTTTAGAAGCATCAGTAGCCTCCTCTAGAAGCATCAGTAGCCTCCCTCTAGAAGCATCAGTAGCCTCTCTCTAGAAGGATCAGTAGCCTCCCTCTAGAAGCATCAGTAGCCTCCTCTAGAAGGATCAGTAGCCTCCTCTAGAAGCATCAGTAGCCTCCCTCTAGAAGCATCAGTAGCCTCCCTCTAGAAGCATCAGTAGCCTCTCTAGAAGGATCAGTAGCCTCCCTCTAGAAGGATCAGTAGCCTCCCTCTAGAAGCATCAGTAGCCTCCCTCTAGAAGCATCAGTAGCCTCCCTCTAGAAGCATCAGTAGCCTCCCTCTAGAAGCATCAGTAGCCTCCCTCTAGAAGCATCAGTAGCCTCCCTCTAGAAGGATCAGTAGCCTCCCTCTAGAAGCATCAGTAGCCTCCCTCTAGAAGCATCAGTAGCCTCCCTCTAGAAGCATCAGTAGCCTCTCTAGAAGGATCAGTAGCCTCCCTCTAGAAGGATCAGTAGCCTCCCTCTAGAAGCATCAGTAGCCTCCCTCTAGAAGGATCAGTAGCCTCCCTCTAGAAGCATCAGTAGCCTCCCTCTAGAAGGATCAGTAGCCTCTCTAGAAGGATCAGTAGCCTCCCTCTAGAAGCATCAGTAGCCTCTCTAGAAGGATCAGTAGCCTCCCTCTAGAAGGATCAGTAGCCTCCCTCTAGAAGGATCAGTAGCCTCCCTCTAGAAGCATCAGTAGCCTCCCTCTAGAAGGATCAGTAGCCTCCTCTAGAAGCATCAGTAGCCTCCCTCTAGAAGGATCAGTAGCCTCTCTAGAAGGATCAGTAGCCTCTCTCTAGAAGGATCAGTAGCCTCTCTAGAAGGATCAGTAGCCTCTCTCTAGAAGGATCAGTAACCTCTCTCTAGAAGCATCAGTAGCCTCCCTCTAGAAGCATCAGTAGCCTCCCTCTAGAAGGATCAGTAGCCTCCCTCTAGAAGGATCAGTAGCCTCTCTCTAGAAGCATCAGTAGCCTCCCTCTAGAAGCATCAGTAGCCTCCCTCTAGAAGCATCAGTAGCCTCCCTCTAGAAGGATCAGTAGCCTCCCTCTAGAAGGATCAGTAGCCTCCCTCTAGAAGGATCAGTAGCCTCTCTCTAGAAGGATCAGTAACCTCTCTCTAGAAGCATCACGGTCAGTAGGTTGACAGGAGACAGCTCCATCTGATATTGGGGAAGTAGTGACCGAACGTAGACTTTTGCAGTTTGTGTGGGTGCGTGTGTGTGTGTGCGCGTGTGTCTGTGTGTGTGAGGGGGTGGGTGGTACCTTATTCCCCCACCAATAGGTCTGATACCGCATGATGAAACTAAATGTAACACATCGAGCAGGGATCAGTGAAAACGCACAACAATCTCAGACCAGAAAAGGCAGAGCTCTTCCACAGAAGACAAGGGACAGCTCCACCACAGAAGATAAGGGACAGCTCCACCACAGAAGATAAGGGAGAGCTCCACCACAGAAGATAAGGGAGAGCTCCACCACAGAAGATAAGGGACAGCTCCACCACAGAAGATAAGGGAGAGCTCCACCACAGAAGATAAGGAGAGCTCCACCACAGAAGACTAGGAGAGCTCCACCACAGAAGACAAGGGAGAGCTCCAACACAGAAGACAAGGAGAGCTCCAACACAGAAGACAAGGGAGAGCTCCACCACAGAAGACTAGGGAGAGCTCCACCACAGAAGACAAGGGAGAGCTCCAACACAGAAGTAGTCTTCTTCACTGGGAAAGAATGGAGCGAAGAAAAGTGACAACATTATTCTCTCCCTCATGATAGGAATCGCTAAATTATGGATAAAAGTCGTGATGACTGTTGTTATTATTCAAATCGATTCCTGCTGCTGTTGTCCCACATTACCATTTGAGACGTCTTGCTGCAACAACAGAGAGGCTCCATGGCCCCAGTTTTGAGCGATTGTTTTCTTTTCATCTCAGTTTACCCTTGTCTGTCTTTTTACTTGCTTTTTGTGTGAAGTGGCATTGGTTTGTCAAGTGATTTCTCATGAGATAAGGCTCCCAATTCAGACTGGGAAGAAGGGGAAGGAGGGTGCAGGGAGTCACACATCACAGCCCAATTCAGTCTGCGAGTTCACCTCACTGAATCTCAGCCTGTCCCAAATGGAACCCTATTCCCTATTTAATGCACTACCAGGGCCATATATTGCTCTGGTCACAAGTAGTGCACCATATAGGGAATAGCCTGCCATTTGGGTCAAAGCCAAAATCATTTCTCCTCCAGTAGTGTGGAGAAACAGTGCCCAGACTCAAAGTGGTGATGACAGACAGGATCATAACCTCTGATACCTATTGGTGATGACAGACAGGATCATAACCTCTGATACCTATTGGTGATGACAGATAGGATCATAACCTCTGATACCTATTGGTGATGACAGACAGGATCATAACCTCTGATACCTATTGGTGATGACAGACAGGATCATAACCTCTGATACCTATTGGTGATGACAGACAGGATCATAACCTCTGATTCCCTTTTGGTGATGACAGATAGGATCATAACCTCTGATACCTATTGATGATGACAGACAGGATCATAACCTCTGATACCTATTGGTGATGACAGACAGGATCATAACCTCTGATACCTATTGGTGATGACAGACAGGATCATAACCTCTGATACCTATTGGTGGTGATGACAGACAGGATCATAACCTCTGATTCCCTTTTGGTGATGACAGATAGGATCATAACCTCTGATACCTATTGGTGGTGATGACAGATAGGACGTACCACTATACTTGAATGTACAAGGGTACATAGAGGGTACAAGGGTAATAATCTCCATTCCAATGGTTGTCTAAACTGACGTAGACATATAGCCCAGTCACTTCATCAAAACGTATCACTAACGTCTTATTTCAGCCTTATAATAGATGTATTATAATAGATCAGCAATCTAAAGGGAGAAACAGTTTTATATATATATATATATATATATATATATATATATATATATATATATATATATATATATTGTAGCTCAGTCAAGTGCCACAATGTTCTCTCACCATCTGGCGTGTCTGTATTAAAACTACACAGAGGTCTTCTCTATGGCCTTCTTGTGAGTGGGATTTTGTCATCTTCTCTTTCCACCAATCCCCCGTTCCCCCTTTCTTTGTGAAGACATCGTTATATAACCAGGATACGAGGGTTTTACTAAATGATTGCATGGCTCCGTCCTGCTGTGTATATATATTTTCCGCTGCCACCTGAGACACACATGCACGTACATTCACAACCTCAAGCACATGCATGACACTCAAACCCACACTAATGCAAAGGGACATCACACAACCCCCCCAACAACACACACGTGTAACCTGAACACATGTATGTCTGCATCTCCCTCCCTCCCTCACACACACACACACACACACACACACACACACACACACACACACACACACACACACACACACACACACACACACACACACACACACACACACACACACACACACACACACACACACACACACACACACACACACACACACACACACACACACACCTTCACGATTTACTAATGTGAAGCAGAGATGAAGAGCAATACTGCCCCCTGCTGTTTTAACACAGAACCAGAGCATGTAATAATACTATTAATTTATTAAATATGTTTAAAGCACCAATCCTTATTTAAAACATTAAAAAAAGTTTGCTCCCCACCCCAGTTTCAGTAAAAAGTTGAGGGATGGGGCTGGAGAAATGCAACCACTCTCAAACTCATAGATTACGCTATGGATGCAAGGACTGACCATCCATTATATCACAATTATAGTTTTAACCATGTTGAGGCAATACAGTGTTTGTTTACATTTACTTTGTTAAAAACATTGGAGTAAATGTGGAGTTTACTTACATGTGAAACTGCAAATCAAATTTTTTCAAGTCTATGATTTTCACATTTGAACTTGCAATTCCACATGTGAAAGTCATATCTGAAGGTGGAGTTTAAAAAATACATGAAACGACAAATGTGATTTTCACATCTGAATGTTTTGTGAAAATCCAATTGCACATGTGAAAGTTGTTCACGTGTGAAACTGCTTATCAGATTCTCACGTGAACATTTTTAACATGTGAAACTACAAATTTCACAAGTGAAACTGCAATTCACATGTGAGGTGAAAACAACATATTATTCTCTTCACATGTGAAAGGTGGTGTTAATATGTGAACTCTACATTTAATACGTATACCATGTGCCAATCTCTCCTGGTCTATACACTAATTTGAAGGTAAGGACGTGTGCTTGATTTAGGTGAACTATCCTTTTAGGTTAAGTTTCCACACTTTGTCTTTATTTTAGCTTGTTCTTCCTTGAGTTTTATTCCCTGCAAGGACCTTAAAACAGACTACAATTTGTGAGGTTGCTTCCTACTTCATTGTTCTACCCCTCTCTGGTGGTTTAATCCAGGAAATAGGGGGTTTACTGAGCAGAGACTGTGGAATTTATTTATATTCAGTTACAGTGCATCCGGGAAATCAAGACCCCTTCACTTCTTATACATTTTGTTACGTTACAGCCTTATTCAAAAATGTATGTGTGTTGTATGTTTTTTCCCCTTATCAATCCACACACAATACCCCTTAATTGACAAAGCGAAAGCAGGGTTTTATAAATGTTTGCTAATTTATTACAAATAAAAACAGAAATACCTTATTTACATAAGTATTCAGACCCTTTGCTATGAGACTCAAAATTGAGCTCAGGTGCATCCAATTGATTGGACATGATTTGGAAAGGCACACACCTGTCTATATAAAGGTCCAACAGTTGACAGTGCATGTCAGAACAAAAAACAATGTTTTTCAGTGGCAGGGACTGGGAGACTATTCAGGATCGAGGGAAAGATTAACGGAAGAAAGTACAGAGAGATCCTTGATGAAAACCTGCTCCAGAGCGCTCAGGACCTCAGATTAATGGCACCGGAGGAGATGGCTGCTGTTTTATGGGCTCTAACCAATTCTGCTATTGTCTGTGTTTTTCACGTTATTTGTAACTTATTTTGTACATAATGTTTCTGCCACCATCTCTTATGACCGAAAACAGCTTCTGGATGTCAGGACAGCAATTACTCACCTGTAATATCTTATGTTTCACCGAGTCGTGGCTGAACGACGACATGGATAACATACAGCTGGGTGGGTTTTCAATGCATCAGCAAGATAGAACAGCTGCCTCCGGTAAGACAAGGGGTAGAGGTCTGTGTCTATTTGCAAATAACAGTTGGTTCACAAAATCAAATATTAAGGAAGTCTCAAAGTTTTGCTCGTCCGAGGTAGAGTTTCTCATGGTAAGCTGTAGACCACACTATTTACCAGGAGAGTTTTCATCTATATTTTTTGTAGCTGTCCATATACCACCACAAACCAATGCTGGCACTAAGACTGCACTCAACAAGCTGCATAAGGCCATAAGCAAACAAGAAAATGCTCATCCAGAGGCGGCTCTCCTAGTGGCCGGGGACTTTAATGCATTTTACCTCATTTCTACCCGCATGTCACATGTGCAACCAGAGGAAAAACATCTTTAGACCACCTTTACTCTACACACAGAGACGCCTATAAAGCTCTCTCCCTCGCCTACCATTTGGAAAATCTAAATAACCCTATCCTCCTGATTCCTGCTTACAAGCAAAAATTAAAGCAGGAACTATCAATGGTCAGATGATGCAGATGCAGATGCTAAGTTACAGGACTGTTTTCCTAGCACAGACTGGAATATGCTCTGTAATTCTTCCGATGGCATTGAGGAGTACTCTACATCAGTCAATGGCTTCATCAATAAGTGCATCGATGACATTGTCCCCAAAGTGATTGTACGTACATACCCGAAGCCATGGATTACAGGCAACATCCACACTGAGCTAAATGGTAGAGCTGCCGCTTATAAGAAATCCCGCTATGCCCTCTGACAAACCATCAAACAGGCAAAGCATCAATACAGGACAAAGATTGAATCGTATATGGACGAACAATGTCAGAGTAGCATAGACTAAGATACAGTAGAATATAATATAGTATACGCATATGAGATGACTAATAAAAAATGTAAACATTATTCAAGTGACTAGTGTTCCATTTATTAAAGTGGCCAGTGATTTCAAGTCTATGTATATAGGCAGCAGCCTCTATGTGCTAGTTCCGGTTGGAGCGAGCGGTCGCATCTACACTTCGGTCCGCAGGTAGTATAACTTTTCATTACATTTCGTTATAGTACAACGGTTTGATTTGTCTAATCTTAGCAATTTCTTCTTAGCCAGCTACATAGCCGTCTTTGTATCAACGACAATTGCATAATTATCGTATTTCGTCGTCCTAACGTATCTGCCCAGCAGCTAGCTAAGCAGCTAGCTAACATCCACTGTCCACTAGCACTGTAGAAACTATTACACTCAACTGAACGACTCGATTAGCGTAGTGTCAGCTAGCTACATAGTTGTCTTCGTATCCAAGATAATTGTGCAGTTTAGAGTGTGTAGACTTAGAGTGATTATCTTAATTTACCGAGGTTAGCTAGCCAGCTATTTGTCGTCCTTAACGTAGGAAATGCTGCTAGCTAGCTAGCCAACAACTAGCCAACCTCTACCGAATTGAACTCTAACTACCCGGTCAACATTCCGCGTCGCTCCACAGGTAGTATCACATTTTCATTTCACTTCATTACAGTACAACGGTTTGATTTGTTTGATCGTAGCTAGCCAGCTACATAGCCGTCTTTGTATCTAAGACAATTGTGTAGTCTAGAGCGATTTTCTAGGTTAGCTGGCCAGCTATTGTCGTTCTTCTAACGTAGCTAGCCAGCTAGCCCCGAATAGCAGCACTGTAGTAACTATTACAGTACAACGGTTTGTTTTGTTTGATCGTAGCTAGCTAGCTACATAGCCGTCTTTGTATCTAAGACAATTGTGTAGCCTAGAGCGATTTTCTAGGTTAGCTGGCCAGCTATTGTCGTTCTTCTAACGTAGCTAGCCAGCTAGCCCCCGAATAGCAGCACTGTAGTAACTATTACAGTACAACGGTTTGTTTTGTTTGATCGTAGCTAGCTAGCTACATAGCCGTCTTTGTATCTAAGACAATTGTGTAGCCTAGAGCGATTTTCTAGGTTAGCCAGCCAGCTATTGTCGTTCTTTTAAGTAACGGAACGCAATCAACCTTGCTAGCTAGCCAGCTAGCCCCCGAATAGCAGCACTGTAGAAACTATTACACTCGACGGAACGACTTGATTAGTGTAGTGTCAACATCGCAGCCACTACCAGCTAGCCTACTCAAGCAGTACTGTATCATTTCAATCATTTTAGTCAATAAGATTCTTGCTACGTAAGCTTAACTTTCTGAACATTCGAGACGTGTAGTCCACTTGTCATTCCAATCTCCTTTGCATTAGCGTAGCCTCTTCTGTACCCTGTTAACTATGTGTCTATCTATCCCTGTTCTCTCCTCTCTGCACAGACCATACAAACGCTCCACACCGCGTGGCCGCGCCACCTAATCTGGTGGTCCCAGCGCGCACGACCACGTGGAGTTCCTGGTCTCCGGTAGCCTCTGGAACTGCCGATCTGCGGCCAACAAGGCAGAGTTCATCTCAGCCTATGCCTCCCTCCAGTCCCTCGACTTCCTGGCACTGACGGAAACATGGATCACCACAGATAACACTGCTACTCCTACTGCTCTCTCTTCGTCCGCCCACGTGTTCTCGCACACCCCGAGAGCTTCTGGTCAGCGGGGTGGTGGCACCGGGATCCTCATCTCTCCTAAGTGGTCATTCTCTCTCTCCCCTTACCCATCTATCTATCGCCTCCTTTGAATTCCATGCCGTCACAGTTACCAGCCCTTTCAAGCTTAACATTCTTATCATTTATCGCCCTCCAGGTTCCCTCGGAGAGTTCATCAATGAGCTTGATGCCTTGATAAGCTCCTTTCCTGAGGACGGCTCACCTCTCACAGTCCTGGGCGACTTTAACCTCCCCACGTCTACCTTTGACTCATTCCTCTCTGCCTCCTTCTTTCCACTCCTCTCCTCTTTTGACCTCACCCTCTCACCTTCCCCCCCTACTCACAAGGCAGGCAATACGCTCGACCCCATCTTTACTAGATGCTGTTCTTCCACTAACCTCACTGCAACTCCCCTCCAAGTCTCCGACCACTACCTTGTATCCTTTTCCCTCTCGCTCTCATCCAACACTTCCCACACTGCCCCTACTCGGATGGTATCGCGCCGTCCCAACCTTCGCTCTCTCTCCCCCGCTACTCTTTCCTCTTCCATCCTATCATCTCTTCCCTCTGCTCATACCTTCTCCAACCTTTCTCCTGACTCTGCCTCCTCAACCCTCCTCTCTTCCCTTTCTGCATCCTTTGACTCTCTATGTCCCCTATCCTCCAGGCCGGCTCGGTCCTCCCCTCCCGCTCCGTGGCTCGATGACTCATTGCGAGCTCACAGAACAGAGCTCCGGGCAGCCGAGCGGAAATGGAGGAAAACTCGCCTCCCTGCGGACCTGGCATGCTTTCACTCCCTCCTCTCTACATTTTCCTCCTCTGTCTCTGCTGCTAAAGCCACTTTCTACCACTCTAAATTCCAAGCATCTGCCTCTAACCCTAGGAAGCTCTTTGCCACCTTCTCCTCCCTCCTGAATCCTCCTCCCCCTCCCCCCTCCTCCCTCTCTGCAGATGACTTCGTCAACCATTTTGAAAAGAAGGTCGACGACATCCGATCCTCGTTTGCTAAGTCAAACGACACCGCTGGTTCTGCTCACACTGCCCTACCCTGTGCTCTGACCTCTTTCTCCCTCTCTCTCCAGATGAAATCTCGCTTCTTGTGACGGCCGGCCGCCCAACAACCTGCCAGCTCGACCCTATCCCCTCCTCTCTCCTCCAGACCATTTCCGGGGGACCTTCTCCCTTACCTCACCTCGCTCATCAACTCATCCCTGACCGCTGGCTACGTCCCTTCCGTCTTCAAGAGAGCGAGAGTTGCACCCCTTCTGAAAAAACCTACACTCGATCCCTCCGATGTCAACAACTATAGACCAGTATCCCTTCTTTCTTTTCTCTCCAAAACTCTTGAACGTGCCGTCCTTGGCCAGCTCTCCCGCTATCTCTCTCAGAATGACCTTCTTGATCCAAATCAGTCAGGTTTCAAGACTAGTCATTCAACTGAGACTGCTCTTCTCTGCATCACGGAGGCGCTCCGCACTGCTAAAGCTAACTCTCTCTCCTCTGCTCTCATCCTTCTAGACCTATCGGCTGCCTTCGATACTGTGAACCATCAGATCCTCCTCTCCACCCTCTCCGAGTTGGGCATCTCCGGCGCGGCCCACGCTTGGATTGCGTCCTACCTGACAGGTCGCTCCTACCAGGTGGCGTGGCGAGAATCTGTCTCCTCGCCACGCGCTCTCACCACTGGTGTCCCCCAGGGCTCTGTTCTAGGCCCTCTCCTATTCTCGCTATACACCAAGTCACTTGGCTCTGTCATAACCTCACATGGTCTCTCCTATCATTGCTATGCAGACGACACACAATTAATCTTCTCCTTTCCCCCTTCTGATGACCAGGTGGCTAATCGCATCTCTGCATGTCTGGCAGACATATCAGTGTGGATGACGGATCACCACCTCAAGCTGAACCTCGGCAAGACGGAGCTGCTCTTCCTCCCGGGGAAGGACTGCCCGTTCCATGATCTCGCCATCACGGTTGACAACTCCATTGTGTCCTCCTCCCAGAGCGCTAAGAACCTTGGCGTGATCCTGGACAACACCCTGTCGTTCTCAACCAACATCATGGCGGTGGCCCGTTCCTGTAGGTTCATGCTCTACAACATCCGCAGAGTACGACCCTGCCTCACACAGGAAGCGGCGCAGGTCCTAATCCAGGCACTTGTCATCTCCCGTCTGGATTACTGCAACTCGCTGTTGGCTGGGCTCCCTGCCTGTGCCATTAAACCCCTACAACTCATCCAGAACGCCGCAGCCCGTCTGGTGTTCAACCTTCCCAAGTTCTCTCACGTCACCCCGCTCCTCCGCTCTCTCCACTGGCTTCCAGTTGAAGCTCGCATCCGCTACAAGACCATGGTGCTTGCCTACGGAGCTGTGAGGGGAACGGCACCGCAGTACCTCCAGGCTCTGATCAGGCCCTACACCCAAGCAAGGGCACTGCGTTCATCCACCTCTGGCCTGCTCGCCTCCCTACCATTGAGGAAGTACAGTTCCCGCTCAGCCCAGTCAAAACTGTTCGCTGCTCTGGCCCCCAATGGTGGAACAAACTCCCTCACGACGCCAGGACAGCGGAGTCAATCACCACCTTCCGGAGACACCTGAAACCCCACCTCTTCAAGGAATACCTAGGATAGGATAAGTAATCCTTCTCACCCCCCTTAATGATTTAGATGCACTATTGTAAAGTGGCTGTTCCACTGGATGTCAGAAGGTGAATTCACCAATTTGTAAGTCGCTCTGGACAAGAGCGTCTGCTAAATGACTTAAATGTAAATGTAAATGTAATTT
>NW_027011879.1:0-21810 GCF_036934945.1 Oncorhynchus masou masou | reverse complement strand
CCTCCTCCTATACCCATCACACCTCCTCCTACAACCATCACACCTCCTCCTACAACCATCACACCTCCTCCTATAACCATCACATCTCCTCCTATACCCATCACACCTCCTCCTATACCCATCACCTCCTCCTATACCCATCACCTACTCCTATAACCATCCCTCCTCCTTCTACAACCCATCCACCTCCTCTACAACCATCACACCTCCTCCTATAACCATCACACCTCCTCCTATAACCATCACACCTCCTCCTATAACCATCACACCTCCTCCTATAACCATCATCTCCTCCTATAACCATCACACCTCCTCCTATAACCATCACACCTCCTCCTTCACACCTCCTATACCCATCACACCTCCTCCTATAACCATCACACCTCCTCCTACAACCATCACACCTCCTCTGTACCCATCACACCTCCTCCTATACCCATCACACCTCCTCCTATAACCATCACACCTCCTCCTATAACCATCACACCTCCTCCTATAACCATCACACCTCCTCCTATAACCATCACACCTCCTCCTACAACCATCACACCTCCTCCTATAACCATCACATCACACCATCACTCCTCCTATAACCATCACACCTCCTCCTATACCCATCACACCTCCTCCTATAACCATCACACCTCCTCCTATACCCATCACACCTCCTCCTATAACCATCACACCTCCTCCTATAACCATCACACCTCCTCCTACATCCATCACACCTCCTCCTATAACCATCACACCTCTCTCTATAACCATCACACCTCCTCCTACAACCATCACACCTCCTCCTATAACCATCCACCTCCTCCTATAACCACCTCCTCCTATAACCATCACCTCCTCCTACAACCATCACACCTCCTCCTATAACCATCACACCTCCTCCTATAACCATCACACCTCCTCATATAACCATCACACCTCCTATAAAACCATCACATCTCCTCCTATAACCATCACACCTCCTCCTATAACCATCACACCTCCTCCTATAACCATCACACCTCCTATAACCATCACACCTCCTCCTATAACCATCACACCTCCTCTACATCCATCACACCTCCTCCTATACCATCACACCTCCTCATATACCCATCACATCTCTCCTATAACCATCACACCTCCTCCTATAACCATCACACCTCCTCCTATAACCATCCTCCTATAAC
Organism: Oncorhynchus masou masou; assembly: GCF_036934945.1. NCBI lineage: Eukaryota > Metazoa > Chordata > Actinopteri > Salmoniformes > Salmonidae > Oncorhynchus > Oncorhynchus masou. The sequence continues at coordinate 20,629 of NW_027011879.1, read as the reverse complement.
CATCACACCTCCTCCTATAACCATCACACCTCCTCCTATAACCATCACACCTCCTATAACCATCACACCTCCTCCTATAACCATCACACCTCCTCATATAACCATCACACCTCCTCCTACAACCATCACACCTCCTCCTATAACCATCCACCTCCTCCTATAACCATCACATCTCCTCCTAAAACCATCACACCTCCTCCTATAACCATCCACCTCCTCCTATAACCATCACACCTCCTCCTATAACCATCCACCTCCTCCATATAACCATCACACCTCCTCCTATAACCATCACACCTCCTCCTATAACCATCACACCTCCTCCTATAACCATCACACCTCCTCCTATACCCATCACACTCCTCCTATACCCATCACACCTCCTCCTATACCCATCACACCTCCTCCTATACCCATCACACCTCCTCCTATACCCATCACACCTCCCTATAACCATTAACCATCACACCTCCTCCTATAACCATCACACCTCCTCCTATACCCATCACACCTCCTCCTATACCCATCACACCTCCCTATACCCATCACACCTCCTCCTACAACCATCACACCTCCTCCTATAACCATCCACCTCCTCCTATAACCATCACACCTCCTCCTATAACCATCACACCTCCTCCTACAACCATCACACCTCCTCCTATAACCATCACACCTCCTCCTAAAACCATCACACCTCCTCCTACCCATCACACCTCCTCCTAAACCATCACACCTCCTCCTATAACCATCACACCTCCTCCTATAACCATCACACCTCCTCCTATAACCATCACACCTCCTCCTACATCCATCACACCTCCTCCTATAACCATCACACCTCCTCCTATAACCATCACACCTCCTCCTATAACCATCACACCTCCTCCTACAACCATCACACCTCCTCCTATACCCATCACACCTCCTCCTACATCCATCACACCTCCTCCTATAACCATCACACCTCCTGATATAACCATCACACCTCCTCCTATAACCATCACACCTCCTCCTATAACCATCACACCTCCTCCTATAACCATCACACCTCCTCCTACAACCATCACACCTCCTCCTATAACCATCACACCTCCTCCAATAACCATCACACCTCCTCCTATAACCATCACACCTCCTCCTACAACCATCACACCTCCTCCTATAACCATCACACCTCCTCCTACAACCATCACACCTCCTCCTATAACCATCACACCTCCTCCAATAACCATCACACCTCCTCCTATAACCATCACACCTCCTCCTATAACCATCACACCTCCTCCTATAACCATCACACCTCCTCCTATAACCATCACACCTCCTCCTATAACCATCACACCTCCTCCTACAACCATCACCTCCTCCTATACCCATCACACCTCCTATACATCCATCACACCTCCTCCTACAACCATCACACCTCCTCCTATAACCATCACACCTCCTCCTATAACCATCACACCTCCTATAACCATCACACCTCCTCTATAACCATCACTAAAACCATCCTCCTATAACCATCACACCTCCTCATAACCATCACATACAACCATCAACCTCCTCCTACAAATCCACAACCTCCACCTCCTCCTATAACCATCACACTCCTCCTATAACCATCACACCTATACCCATCACACCTCCTCCTATAACCATCACACCTCCTCCTATACCCATCACACCTCCTCCTATAACCCATCACACCTCCTCCTACAACCATCACACCTCCTCCTACCCTACCTCCTCCTAACCCATCACACCTCCTCCTATAACCATCACACCTCCTCCTATACCCATCACACCTCCTCCTATACCCATCCATCCTACACCTCCTCCCTATAACCATCACATCTCCTCCTATACCCATCACACCTCCTCCTATACCCATCACACCTCCTCCTATACCCATCACACCTCCTCCTAACCATCACACCTCCCTCCATCACATACAACCATCACACCTCCTCCTACAACCATCACACCTCCTCATATAACCATCACACCTCCTCCTATAACCATCACACCTCCTCCTACAACCATCACATCTCCTCCTACAACCATCACACCTCCTCCTATACTTCCTCCATCACACCTCCTCCTATAACCATCACACCTCCTCCTATAACCATCACACCTCCTCCTATAACCATCACACCTCCTCCTATAACCATCACACCTCCTCCTACAACCATCACACCTCCTCCAATAACCATCACACCTCCTCCTATAACCATCACACCTCCTCCTATAACCATCACACCTCCTCCTACAACCATCACACCTCCTCCTATACCCATCACACCTCCTCCTATACATCCATCACACCTCCTCCTACAACCATCCTCCACCAATAACCATCACACCTCCTCCTATAACCATCACACCTCCTCCTACAACCATCACACCTCCTCCTATAACCATCACACCTCCTCCTACAACCATCACACCTCCTCCTATAACCATCACACCTCCTCCTATAACCATCACACCTCCTCCTATAACCATCACACCTCCTCCTACAACCATCACACCTCCTCCTATAACCATCACACCTCCTCCTACAACCATCACACCTCCTCCTATAACCATCCACCTCCTCCAATAACCATCACACCTCCTCCTATAACCATCACACCTCCTCCTACAACCATCACACCTCCTCCTATAACCATCACACCTCCTCCTACAACCATCACACCTCCTCCTATAACCATCACACCTCCTCCTACAACCATCACACCTCCTCCTATACCCATCACACCTCCTCCTATAACCATCACACCTCCTCCTATAACCATCACACCTCCTCCTATAACCATCACACCTCCTCCAATAACCATCACACCTCCTCCTATAACCATCACACCTCCTCCTATAACCATCACACCTCCTCCTATAACCATCACACCTCCTCCTATAACACCTCCTCCATAACCATCACACCTCCTCCTACAACCATCACACCTCCTCCTATAACCATCACACCTCCTCCTATAACCATCCACCACCTCCTCCTATAACCATCACACCTCCTCCTACAACCATCACACCTCCTCCTATACCATCACACCTCCTCCTATACCCATCACACCTCCTCCTATAACCATCACACCTCCTCCTATACCCATCACACCTCCTCCTATAACCATCACACCTCCTCCTATAACCATCACACCTCCAATCCTCCTATAACCATCACACCTCCTCCTATAACCATCACACCTCCTCTATAACCATCACACCTCCTCCTATAACCATCACACCTCCTCCTATAACCATCACACCTCCTCCTATAACCATCACAGCTCCTCCTCCTATACAACCATCACACCTCCTCCTATAACCATCACCTCCTCCACCATCTAACCCTCCTATAACCATCACACCTCCTCCATCACACCTCCTCCTATAACCATCACACCTCCTCCTATAACCATCACACCTCCTCCTACAACCATCACACCTCCTCCTATAACCATCACACCTCCTCCTATAACCATCACACCTCCTCCTATAACCATCACACCTCCTCCTATAACCATCACACACCTCCTCCTATAACCATCACACCTCCTCCAATAACCATCACACCTCCTCCTATAACCATCACACCTCCTCCAATACATCCATCACACCTCCTCCTATAACCATCACACCTCCTCCTATAACCATCACACCTCCTCCTATAACCATCCACCTCCTCCTACAACCATCACACCTCCTCCTATAACCATCACACCTCCTCCTACAACCATCACACCTCCTCCTATAACCATCACACCTCCTCCTATAACCATCACACCTCCTCCTATAACCATCACACCTCCTCCTACAACCACACACCTCCTCCTATAACCATCACACCTCCTCCTATACCCATCACACCTCCTCCTATAACCATCACACCTCCTCCTATAACCATCACACCTCCTCCTATAACCATCACACCTCCTCCTATAACCATCACACCTCCTCCTACAACCATCACACCTCCTCCTCCTACCTCCTCCTACAACCATCACACCTCCTCCTATAACCATCACACCTCCTCCTATAACCATCACACCTCCTCCTATACCCATCACACCTCCTCCTCCATCACACCTCCTCCTACAACCATCACACCTCCTCCTATAACCATCACATCCTATAACCATCACACCTCCTCCATAACCATCACACCTCCTCCTATAACCATCACACCTCCTCCTATAACCATCACACCTCCTCCTATAACCATCACACCTCCTCCTATAACCATCACACCATCACCACCTCCTCCTATACCCATCACACCTCCTCCTATACCATCACACCTCCTCCTATACCCATCACACCTCCTCCTATACCCATCACACCTCCTCCTATAACCATCACACCTCCTCCTATAACCATCACACCTCCTCCTACAACCATCACACCTCCTCCTACAACCATCACACCTCCTCCTACAACCATCACACCTCCTCCTATAACCATCACACCTCCTCCTATAACCATCACACCTCCTCCTATAACCATCACACCTCCTCCTACAACCATCACACCTCCTCCTATACCCATCACACCTCCTCCTATAACCATCACACCTCCTCCTACAACCCATCACACCTCCTCCTATAACCATCACACCTCCTCCTATACCCATCACACCTCCTCCTATACCCATCACACCTCCTCCTATAACCATCACACCTCCTCCTATATCACACCTCCATCATCACACCTCCTACAACCATACCTCCTCCCCATCACACCTCCTCCTATAACCATCACACCTCCTCCTACAACCATCACCTCCTCATACAACCATCACACCTCCTCCTACAACCATCACACCTCCTCCTATAACCATCACACCTCCTCCTATACCCATCACACCTCCTCTTCTATACCCATCACACCTCCTCCTATAACCATCACACCTCCTCCTATAACCATCCACCTCCAATAACCATCACATAACCATCACACCTCCTCCTACAACCATCACATCTCCTCCTACAACCATCACACCTCCTCCTATAACCATCACACATCCTCCTAGAACCATCACACCTCCTCCTATAACCATCACACCTCCTCCTATAACCATCACACCTCCTCCTATAACCATCACCTCCTCCTATAACCATCACACCTCCTCCTATAACCATCACACCTCCTCCTACATCCATCACACCTCCTCCTATAACCATCACACCTCCTCCTATACCCATCACACCTCCTCCTATAACCATCACACCTCCTCCTATAACCATCACACCTCCTCATATACCCATCACACCTCCTCCTATACCCATCACACCTCCTCCTACCAACCATACCTCCTCCATACCCATCACACCTCCTCCTACAACCATCACACCTCCTCCTATAACCTACAACCATCACACCTCCTCCTATAACCATCACACCTCCTCCTATACCCATCACACCTCCTATCCCATATAACCATCACACCTCCTCCTATAACCATCACACCTCCTCCTATAACCATCACACCTCCTCCTATACCCATCACACCTCCTCCTATACCCATCACACCTCCTCCTATAACCATCACACCTCCTCCTATACCCCATCACACCTCCTACACCCATCCACCTCCTCCTATACCCATCACACCTCCTCCTATAACCATCACACCTCCTCCTCCATCACACCTCCTCCTATACCCATCACACCTCCTCCCCTACCTCCTCCTATACCCATCACACCTCCTCCTACAACCACAACCATCACACCTCCTCCTATAACCATCACACCTCCTCCTATACCCATCACACCCTCCTCCTATACCCATCACACCTCCTCCTATAACCATCACACCTCCTCCTATAACCATCACACCTCCTCCTACAACCATCACACCTCCTCCTACATCCATCACACCTCCTCCTATAACCATCACACCTCCTCCATATAACCATCACACCTCCTCCTATCAACCCATCCATAACCATCACACCTCCTCCTATACCCATCACACCTCCTCCATCCATCACACCTCCTCCTACAACCATCACACCTCCTAACCATCACACCTCCTCCTATAACCATCACACCTCCTCCTACAACCATACCCATCACACCTCCTCCTATACCCATCACACCTCCTCCTATAACCATCACACCTCCTCCTATAACCATCACACCTCCTCCTACAACCATCACACCTCCTCCTACAACCCATCACACCTCCTCCTATACCCATCACACCTCCTCCTACAACCATCACACCTCCTCCTATAACCATCACAATATACCCATCACCTCCTCCTACAACCATCACACCTCCTCCTATAACCATCCACCTCCTCCTATAACCATCACACCTCCTATCCATCCACCTCCAATAACCATCACACCTCCTCCTACAACCATCACACCTCCTCCTATAACCATCACATCACACCTCCTCCTCCTATAACCATCACACCTCCTCCTACAACCATCACACCTCCTCCTATACCCATCACACCTCCTCCTATAACCATCACACCTCCTCCTATACCCATCACACCTCCTCCTATACCCATCACACCTCCTCCTATACCCATCACACCTCCTCCTATACCCATCACACCTCCTCCTATAACCATCACACCTCCTCCTATAACCATCACACCTCCTCCTATAACCATCACACCTCCTCCTACAACCATCACACCTCCTCCTACAACCATCACACCTCCTCCTACAACCATCACACCTCCTCCTACACCATCACACCTCCTACAACCATCACACCCCCTCCTATACCCATCACACCTCCTCCTATACCCATCACACCTCCTCCTACAACCATCACACCTCCTCCTACAACCATCACACCTCCTCCTACATCCATCACACCTCCTCCTATAACCATCACACCTCCTCCTACAACCATCACACCTCCTCCTATACGCATCACACCTCCTCCTATAACCATCACACCTCCTCCTATAACCATCACACCTCCTCCTACCCATCACACCTCCTCCCACCTCCTCCTACAACCATCACACCTCCTCCTAACCATCACACCTCCTCCTACAACCATCACACCTCCTCCTACAACCCCACCTCCTCCTACAACCATCACACCTCCTCCTATAACCCCACCTCCTCCTATAACCATCACACCTCCTCCTATACCCATCACACCTCCTCCTATAACCATCACACCTCCTCCCACCTCCTCCTATAACCATCACACCTCCTCCTATACCCATCACACCTCCTCCTATACCCATCACACCTCCTCCTATACCCATCACACCTCCTCCTATACCCATCACACCTCCTCCTATACCCATCACACCTCCTCCTATACCCATCACACCTCCTCCTATACCCATCACACCTCCTCCTATAACTATATCACACCTCCTCCTATAGCCATCACACCTCCTCCTATACCCATCACACCTCCTCCTACAACCATCACACCTCCTCCTATACCCATCACACCTCCTCCTATACCTCCTCCTACCCATCACACCTCCTCCTATAACCATCACACCTCCTCCTATACCCATCACACCTCCTCCTATACCCATACCTCCTCCTATACCCATCACACCTCCTCCTATACCCATCACACCTCCTCCTATACAACCATCACACCTCCTCCTACAACCATCACACCTTCTCCTATAACCATCACACCTCCTCCTATAACCATCACACCTCCTCCTACAACCATCACACCTCCTCCTACAACCATCACCTCTCCTATAACCATCACACCTCCTCCTATAACCATCACACCTCCTCCTATAACCATCACACCTCCTCCTAAAACCATCACACCTCCTCCTATAACCATCACACCTCCTCCTATAACCATCACACCTCCTCCTATAACCATCACACCTCCTATACCTCCTCCTATACCATCACACCTCCTCAATAACCATCACACCTCCTCCTAACCATCACACCTCCTCCTAACCATCACACCTCCTCCTATACCCATCACACCTCCTCCTATACCCATCACACCTCCTCCTATACCCATCACACCTCCTCCTATACCCATCACACCTCCTCCTATACCCATCACACCTCCTCCTATACCCATCACACCTCCTCCTATAACCATCACACCTCCTCCTATGCCATCACACCTCCTCCTATAACCATCACACCTCCTCCTACCCATCCACCTCCTCCTACACCCATCACACCTCCTCCTATACCCATCACACCTCCTCCAATAACCATCACACCTCCTCCTATGCCCATCACACCTCCTCCTATACCCATCACACCTCCTCCTATACCCATCACACCTCCTCCTATACCCATCACACCTCCTCCTATACCCATCACACCTCCTCCTATACCCATCACACCTCCTCCTATACCCATCACACCTCCTCCTCTAACCATCACACCTCCTCCTCTAACCATCACACCTCCTCCTCTAACCATCACACCTCCTCCTCTAACCATCACACCTCCTCCTCTAACCATCACACCTCCTCCTCTAACCATCACGGTAGAACCGTTTAACTTACAAAGAACCCTTGATTTCCCCCAAAATATTATTTTGATGAAAACCGTTCTTGATAGAACCCTATCCCCCTCCGCAAAGAACCTTTTTGGAAACCTTTTTTCAAAGAGTGTATGCTAATAGCAGCTTTAGAGTGAAAGACGCTTAGAGGACTGTGGGTCCTTGCTACAGAACAGAGCAGAGTTAATGACTATGGCCATTAGAGGACTGTGGGTCCTGGCTACAGAACAGAGTTAATGACTATGGCCATTAGAGGACCGTGGGTCCTGGCTACAGAACAGAGTTAATGACTATGGCCATTAGAGGACTGTGGGTCCTGGCTACAGAACAGAGTTAATGACTATGGCCATTAGAGGACCGTGGGTCCTGGCTACAGAACAGAACAGAGTTAATGACTATGGCCATTAGAGGACTGTGGGTCCTGGCTACAGAACAGAGCAGAGTTAATGACTATGGCCATTAGAGGACTGTGGGTCCTTGCTACAGAACAGAACAGAGTTAATGACGATGGCCATTAGAGGACTGTGGGTCCTGGCTACAGAACAGAGTTAATGACTATGGCCATTAGAGGACTGTGGGTCCTTGCTACAGAACAGAACAGAGTTAATGACTATGGCCATTAGAGGACCGTGGGTCCTGGCTACAGAACAGAGTTAATGACTATGGCCATTAGAGGACTGTGGGTCCTGGCTACAGAACAGAGTTAATGACTATGGCCATTAGAGGACCGTGGGTCCTGGCTACAGAACAGAACAGAGTTAATGACTATGGCCATTAGAGGACTGTGGGTCCTTGCTACAGAACAGAGTTAATGACTATGGCCATTAGAGGACTGTGGGTCCTGGCTACAGAACAGAGTTAATGACTATGGCCATTAGAGGACTGTGGGTCCTTGCTACAGAACAGATCAGAGTTAATGACTATGGCCATTAGAGGACCGTGGGTCCTGGCTACAGAACAGATCAGAGTTAATGACTATGGCCATTAGAGGACTGTGAGTCCTGGGTACAGAACAGAGTTAATGACTATGGCCATTAGAGGACTGTGGGTCCTGGCTACAGAACAGAGCAGAGTTAATGAATATGGCCATTAGAGGACTGTGGGTCCTTGCTACAGAACAGAGTTAATGACTATGGCCATTAAAGGACTGTGGGTCCTGCCTACAGAACAGAGTTAATGACTATGGCCATTAGAGGACCGTGGGTCCTGGCTACAGAACAGAACAGAGTTAATGACTATGGCCATTAGAGGACTGTGGGTCCTTGCTACAGAACAGAACAGAGTTAATGACGATGGCCATTAGAGGACTGTGGGTCCTGGGTACAGAACAGAGTTAATGACTATGGCCATTAGAGGACTGTGGGTCCTTGCTACAGAACAGAACAGAGTTAATGACGATGGCCATTAGAGGACTGTGGGTCCTGGCTACAGAACAGAGTTAATGACTATGGCCATTAGAGGACTGTGGGTCCTTGCTACAGAACAGAACAGAGTTAATGACTATGGCCATTAGAGGACCGTGGGTCCTGGCTACAGAACAGAGTTAATGACTATGGCCATTAGAGGACTGTGGGTCCTGGCTACAGAACAGAGTTAATGACTATGGCCATTAGAGGACCGTGGGTCCTGGCTACAGAACAGAGTTAATGACTATGGCCATTAGAGGACCGTGGGTCCTGGCTACAGAACAGAACAGAGTTAATGACTATGGCCATTAGAGGACTGTGAGTCCTGGGTACAGAACAGAGTTAATGACTATGGCCATTAGAGGACTGTGGGTCCTGGCTACAGAACAGAGCAGAGTTAATGACTATGGCCATTAGAGGACTGTGGGTCCTTGCTACAGAACAGAACAGAGTTAATGACGATGGCCATTAGAGGACTGTGGGTCCTGGCTACAGAACAGAGTTAATGACTATGGCCATTAGAGGACTGTGGGTCCTTGCTACAGAACAGAACAGAGTTAATGACTATGGCCATTAGAGGACCGTGGGTCCTGGCTACAGAACAGAGTTAATGACTATGGCCATTAGAGGACTGTGGGTCCTGGCTACAGAACAGAGTTAATGACTATGGCCATTAGACGACCGTGGGTCCTGGCTACAGAACAGAACAGAGTTAATGACTATGGCCATTAGAGGACTGTGGGTCCTGGCTACAGAACAGAGTTAATGACTATGGCCATTAGAGGACCGTGGGTCCTGGCTACAGAACAGAGTTAATGACTATGGCCATTAGAGGACCGTGGGTCCTGGCTACAGAACAGATCAGAGTTAATGACTATGGCCATTAGAGGACTGTGAGTCCTGGGTACAGAACAGAGTTAATGACTATGGCCATTAGAGGACCGTGGGTCCTGGCTACAGAACAGATCAGAGTTAATGACTATGGCCATTAGAGGACTGTGGGTCCTGGCTACAGAACAGATCAGAGTTAATGACTATGGCCATTAGAGGACTGTGGGTCCTGGCTACAGAACAGAGCAGAGTTAATGACTATGGCCATTAGAGGACTGTGGGTCCTTGCTACAGAACAGAGTTAATGACTATGGCCATTAGAGGACCGTGGGTCCTGGCTACAGAACAGAGTTAATGACTATGGCCATTAGAGGACCGTGGGTCCTGGCTACAGAACAGAGTTAATGACTATGGCCATTAGAGGACTGTGGGTCCTGGCTACAGAACAGAGCAGAGTTAATGACTATGGCCATTAGAGGACTGTGGGTCCTGGCTACAGAACAGAGTTAATGACTATGGCCATTAGAGGACTGTGGGTCCTGGCTACAGAACAGATCAGAGTTAATGACTATGGCCATTAGAGGACTGTGAGTCCTGGGTACAGAACAGAGTTAATGACTATGGCCATTAGAGGACCGTGGGTCCTGGCTACAGAACAGAGTTAATGACTATGGCCATTAGAGGACCGTGGGTCCTGGCTACAGAACAGAACAGAGTTAATGACGATGGCCATTAGAGGACCGTGGGTCCTGGCTACAGAACAGAGTTAATGACTATGGCCATTAGAGGACCGTGGGTCCTTGCTACAGAACAGAACAGAGTTAATGACTATGGCCATTAGAGGACCGTGGGTCCTGGCTACAGAACAGAGTTAATGACTATGGCCATTAGAGGACCGTGGGTCCTGGCTACAGAACAGAGTTAATGACTATGGCCATTAGAGGACCGTGGGTCCTGGCTACAGAACAGATCAGAGTTAATGACTATGGCCATTAGAGGACTGTGAGTCCTGGGTACAGAACAGAGTTAATGACTATGGCCATTAGAGGACCGTGGGTCCTGGCTACAGAACAGATCAGAGTTAATGACTATGGCCATTAGAGGACTGTGGGTCCTGGCTACAGAACAGATCAGAGTTAATGACTATGGCCATTAGAGGACTGTGGGTCCTGGCTACAGAACAGAGCAGAGTTAATGACTATGGCCATTAGAGGACTGTGGGTCCTTGCTACAGAACAGAGTTAATGACTATGGCCATTAGAGGACCGTGGGTCCTGGCTACAGAACAGAGTTAATGACTATGGCCATTAGAGGACCGTGGGTCCTGGCTACAGAACAGAGTTAATGACTATGGCCATTAGAGGACTGTGGGTCCTGGCTACAGAACAGAGCAGAGTTAATGACTATGGCCATTAGAGGACTGTGGGTCCTGGCTACAGAACAGAGTTAATGACTATGGCCATTAGAGGACTGTGGGTCCTGGCTACAGAACAGATCAGAGTTAATGACTATGGCCATTAGAGGACTGTGAGTCCTGGGTACAGAACAGAGTTAATGACTATGGCCATTAGAGGACCGTGGGTCCTGGCTACAGAACAGAGTTAATGACTATGGCCATTAGAGGACCGTGGGTCCTGGCTACAGAACAGAACAGAGTTAATGACGATGGCCATTAGAGGACCGTGGGTCCTGGCTACAGAACAGAGTTAATGACTATGGCCATTAGAGGACCGTGGGTCCTTGCTACAGAACAGAACAGAGTTAATGACTATGGCCATTAGAGGACCGTGGGTCCTGGCTACAGAACAGAGCAGAGTTAATGACTATGGCCATTAGAGGACTGTGGGTCCTGGCTACAGAACAGAACAGAGTTAATGACTATGGCCATTAGAGGACTGTGGGTCCTTGCTACAGAACAGAACAGAGTTAATGACTATGGCCATTAGAGGACTGTGGGTCCTGGCTACAGAACAGAACAGAGTTAATGACTATGGCCATTAGAGGACCGTGGGTCCTTGCTACAGAACAGAACAGAGTTAATGACTATGGACATTAGAGGACTGTGGGTCCTTGCTACAGAACAGAACAGAGTTAATGACTATTTCCATTAGATGACCGTGGGTCCTGGCTACAGAACAGAGCAGAGTTAATGACTATGGCCATTAGAGGACTGTGGGTCCTGGCTACAGAACAGAGTTAATGACTATGGCCATTAGAGGACTCTGGGTCCTTGCTACAGAACAGAACAGAGTTAATGACGATGGCCATTAGAGGACTGTGGGTCCTGGCTACAGAACAGAGTTAATGACTATGGCCATTAGAGGACTGTGGGTCCTTGCTACAGAACAGAACAGAGTTAATGACTATGGCCATTAGAGGACCGTGGGTCCTGGAGTTAATGACTATAGCGTACTAAAGCTGAACATTATCAATCTCTCACAGCCTAATGGTCTGTGAACTAGGGGTAATGGTCTAAAGTAGTGCACTATATAGGGAATAGGGTGCCATAGGTCCCTGGTCTAAAGTAGTGCACTATGTAGGGAATAGGGTCCTGGTCTTAAGTAGTGCACTATATAGGGAATAGGGTGCCATTTGTGACAAAACCTTGATTACCTACACTCATCCAAACATGCTCACAGAGAGACAGAGAGAAAGTGTTTTAGACCGAAGATCCATCGCCAGCAGAAAAAAAAATAAACGACTGTTAAGACGATTTAGTCTGTTGTTTAAACAACAAGTTGTAATATGCAAAAGTTCTCGCGTGAGTCATGCACACATTTCTAAAAAAATAAAAATAAAAACACACAGAGTCTACACTTCCTCAGCCTTACTATACGCTACACACAACATCTATGTTTCAGAGGAAGACCAACGGAGGACCGACTCGATTCCCGTACACAACTATATGTCCACAGTTGTCCTGCCATTATTCTACTGAAAGAAACGTAAGTATTTTTTACAATGGCACCATAGCATGCTGTAAAAGTGCCACATTCATTCCCCCGCTGTCGGTGTTATGGACGCGTAAAGGAAACCTAGAGATGGGTATACCTGGTGGTACTCACCGATGGCGTCCGCAGTGGGTGTGTGCTGTAGTAGCACGGTCAACAGTAACGATATCATTACCACGAACACTTCAACTTTCCCCCGGTTACCAACTCCTAGGGTCATCTCAAGCACCTGGAATCAGACTGTGAAACGAGACTCTGCCGCTAGACAATAGGAATCCGAGCTCAGTGTGTGTCCGAGTATGTCTGCCTCTGCGTGTCGGGTCTGTGTATCTGTCTCTGAGTGTCCGTCAACGTGTCTCTCTGAGTGTGTGAGGTTTCTTGAAAAACGTTAACAAGGGTCTTTAATAGACGGCTTATCTGTGTATCTACGTACAGAAATGAGGGCTAGGCCAGGGGGTTGGAGTTTGGTGTGTGTCAGGGTACATTAGTCTCACCTTGACCTGATGGGTTCAGTGACAGCGCCATCCTTCCATTGTTCCACAGGCCGATCTTATCCACAGAACCAGCCCAGCCCTAGATTACACACACACACACACACACACACACACACACACACACACACACACACACACACACACACACACTCTTCTCCATCACTCATCCTCCCTCCACCTCACCGCTCAACCCTTCTTCATTCTCTCTCTCCCTGTCCTCAGGACTTCTTGTCCTAGCTCCTCCCCCATTCTCTCTCTCCCTGTCCTCAGGACTTCTTGTCCTAGCTCCTCCTCCATTCTCTCTCTCTGTCCTCAGGACTTCTTGTCCTAGCTCCTCCTCCATTCTCTCTCCCTGTCCTCAGGACTTCTTGTCCTAGCTCCTCCTCCATTCTCTCTCCCTGTCCTCAGGACTTCTTGTCCTAGCTCCTCCTCCATTCTCTCTCTCCCTGTCCTCAGGACTTCTTGTCCTAGCTCCTCCTCCATTCTCTCGCCCTGTCCTCAGGACTTCTTGTCCTAGCTCCTCCTCCATTCTCTCTCCCTGTCCTCAGGACTTCTTGTCCTAGCTCCTCCTCCATTCTCTCTCCCTGTCCTCAGGACTTCTTGTCCTAGCTCCTCCTCCATTCTCTCTCCCTGTCCTCAGGACTTCTTGTCCTAGCTCCTCCTCCATTCTCTCTCTCTGTCCTCAGGACATCTTCTTGTCCTCACTCCTCCTTCATTCTTTCTCCACAAGAAATACAGTTCATGTGCTGTTGAAATAGAACCAGAATACTCTGTCTATCTCTGACGACAGAGAACATTAGCTGATTGAGTTCTGGCTGACCAGTTTACTGTCTATCTGCCTTCATAATGTGGACTTATCAATGATTATACTCTCTCTCCATCATTCTCCAAGCAGTAAAAGTCCTTACATTCTTATCCTTCAGTTTTTAAGAAAAGTCCGGAAAGACAGAACAATGACGTTAACAGTAATGGCAGTAGGTGATGTATCTGTCTCTGAACCATGTCTTTCTCTTCCAATTGGCCAAGCAGACAGACGAACCAGAGCAGCTTGATCCTACATATTACAGTAGGCCTTTTAAAAGGTTCCCTATCCTCTACCCTACTACCCTAGAAGTGTGCACAATGGACTGGGGGTAGAGGACAATGGACTGGGGGTAGAGGACATTGGACTGGGGGTAGAGGACATTGGACTGGGGGTAGAGGACAATGGGCTGGGGGTAGAGGATAATGGACTGGGGGTAGAGGACAATGGACTGGGGGTAAAGGACAATGGACTGGAGGTAAGGACAATGGACTGGGGGTAAGGACAATGGACTGGGGGTAAGGACAATGGACCGGGGGTAACAGACAATGAACTGGAGGTAAAGGACAATGGACTGGGGGTAGAGGACAATGGACTGGGGGTAGAGGACAATGGACTGGGGGTAGGACGTTGGACTGGGGGTAAAGGACAATGGACTGGGGGTAACGGACATTGGACTGGGGGTAAGGACATTGGACTCGTAAGGACGTTGGACTGGGGGTAAGGACAATGGACTGGGGGTAAAGGACAATGGACTGGGGGTAAGGACAATGGACTGGGGGTAAAGGACAATGGACTGGGGGTAAAGGACAATGGACTGGGGGTAAAGGACAATGGACTGGGGGTAAGGACAATGGACTGGGGGTAAAGGACAATGGACTGGGGGTAAAGGACAATGGACTGGGGGTAAAGGACAATGGACTGGGGGTAAAGGACAATGGACTGGGGGTAACAGACAATGGACTGGAGTTAAAGGACAATGGACTGGGGGTAGAGGACAGTGGACTGGGGTAAGGACATTGGACTGGGGTAAGGACGTTGGACTGGAGGTAAGGACAATGAACTGGAGGTAGAGGACATTGGACTGGGGTAAGGACATTGGACTGGGGTAAGGACGTTGGACTGGAGGTAGAGGACATTGGACTGGGGTAAGGACATTGGACTGGGGTAAGGACGTTGGACTGGAGGTAGAGGACATTGGACTGGGGGTAAGGACAATGGACTGGAGGTAAGGACAATGAACTGGAGGTAGAGGACATTGGACTGGGGTAAGGACATTGGACTGGGGTAAGGACATTGGACTGGGGTAAGGACATTGGACTGGGGTAAGGACGTTGGACTGGAGGTAGAGGACATTGGACTGGGGGTAAAGGACAATGGACTGGGGGTAATGGACTTGTCCTCTACCCCCAGTCCATTCTCCTCTACCCTCAGTCCATTGTCCTTACCCCCAGTCCATTGTCCTCTACCCCCAGTCCATTGTCCTCTACCCCCAGTCCATTGTCCCCTACCCCCAGTCCATTGTCCTCTACCCCCAGTCCATTGTCCTCTACCCCCAGTCCATTCTCCTCTAGTCCTTTCCCTTAAATCCATGAGGGGGAGTTTAAAATCGGTACAGAGGGTTGAGAACAAGACCCCAGGTTACAGAATATTAACTAAAGTGAGCATGTCTTCCTCTGAATATATGTTTGGGCACAAATCTCTGACTGCTCTCACCTATAAAACCTAATGGTCTTTGCAGTGTCAGAGGAGAAGGTGGTCCAAGCTGTCCTGACTCGGGAAGAGTCTGCTTTTTCTCTAATTAAATTACTGGGTTATTTAATTAAAGGAGAAATGAAATGGAACGATGTGTCTGTCAGCCTTCTGATGTCATTACTTTTTTGTGGATGGACGCACCATCTATCCTTCTCTCTTTCTATCCCCTCTCTATCCTGCTCTCTCTGGAGTGGTCAATGAAACCCCCCATTACAATAGGTATGGAACCCAGGCTGCCGTCAGAGTACAGAATTCTACAGAGGCGCACAACTTTCATTGACACATAAACACATACAGAGGTCAACAGAGAGATCAAACCCAGAATGGGTTACTGGGAGTGTAAATGGTCTTTTCCAGGAGGCAAACCGTGAGATGTCAGGCCTATCTGAGTAGGATACAGGAAGAACTAGGGGTGAGAGAGAACCGGAGGAATGTGTCAAGGACTTGTTGTAAACATGTATGAGAGACCGAGATCACATCCATCACTACACTACATAAACTATCACTACCAACATTACACTACACAACAAACCGTCCCCTACAAATCATCACTACCAACATTAAACTACACAACAAACCATCACTACACTACAAACCATCACTACACAACAAACCATCACAACACTACAAACCATGACTACACTACAAACCATCACTACACAACAAACCATCACTACACAACAAACCATCACTACACTACAAACCATCACTACACAACAAACCATCACTACACTACAAACTATCACTACACTACAAACTATCACTACAAACTATCACTACACTACAAACTATCACTACACTACAAACTATCACTACACTACAAACTATCACTACACTACAAACCATCACTACACAACAAACCATCACTACACAACAAACCATCACTACACAACAAACCATCACTACACAACAAACCATCACTACACTACAAACCATCACTACACAACAAACCATCACTACACTACAAACTATCACTACACTACAAACTATCACTACACAACAAACCATCACTACACTACAAACCATCACTACACTACACACCATCACTACACTACAAACTATCACTACACTACAAACTATCACTACACTACAAACTATCACTACACTACAAACTATCACTACACTACAAACTATCACTACACAACAAACCATCACTACACAACAAACCATCACTACACAAAAAATATCACTGCCATCACTGCAATACACTACAAACCATCACTACACTACAAACCATCACTACACTACAGACATCACTACCATCATTACGCAACAAACCATCACTATCAACATTACATTACACTACACAACAAACCATCACTACACTACATAACGAACCATCACTACACTACGTAGCAAACAATCACTTCTATCACTACCATTTATTCAATTTGTTATTATATTTAACTAGGCAAGTCAGTTAAGAACAAATTCTTATTTACAATGACGGATTCCCAAAAGGCAAAAGGCCTCCTGCTGGGGCTGGGGCTTGGGATTAAAATGTAAATAAATTGAATAAAAATATAGGACAAAAAAGAGACCTAAGACAACAACATAGCATGGCAGCAACACAAAATGACAACAACACAAAATGACAACAACATGGTAGCAACACAAAATGACAACAACATGGCAGCAACACAAAATAACAACAACATGGCAGCAACACAAAATGACAACAACATGGCAGCAACACAAAATGACAACAACATGGCAGCAACACAAAATGACAACAACATGGCAGCAACACAAAATGACAACATGGC
Organism: Oncorhynchus masou masou; assembly: GCF_036934945.1. Classification (NCBI taxonomy): domain Eukaryota; kingdom Metazoa; phylum Chordata; class Actinopteri; order Salmoniformes; family Salmonidae; genus Oncorhynchus; species Oncorhynchus masou. Next base: position 2,112 of record NW_027011879.1, on the reverse strand, counting down.
AGCAACACAAAATGACAACAACATGGCAGCAACACAAAATGACAACAACATGGCAGCAACACAAAATGACAACAACATGGCAGCAACACAAAATGACAACAACATGGCAGCAACACAAAATGACAACAACATGGCAGCAACACAAAATGACAACAACATGGCAGCAACACAAAATGACAACAACATGGCAGCAACACAAAATGACAACAACATGGCAGCAGAACAACATGGTAACAGCACAAAACAGGGTACAAACATTATGGGTCACAGACAACAGCACAAAGGGCAAGAAGGTAGAGACAACAATACATCACACAAAGCAGCCACAACTGTTGGTAAGAGTGTCCATGATGGAGTCTTTGAATGAAGAGATTGAGATAAAACTGTCCAGTTTGAGTGTTTGTTGCAGCTCGTTCCAGTCGCTAGCTGCAGCGAACTGAAAAGAGGAGCGACCCAGGGATGTGTGTGCTTTGGGGATCTTTAACAGAATGTGACTGGCAGAACGGGTGTTGAACATGATTGATGAGGGCTGCAGTAGGTATCTCAGATAGGGGGGAGTGAGGCCTAAGGGTTTTATAAATAAGCATCAACCAGTGGGTCTTGCGAAGGGTATACAGAGATGACCAGTTCACAGAGAGTATAGAGTGCAGTAGTGTGTCCTATAAGGAGCATTGGTGGCAAATCTGATGGCTGAATGGTAAACATCTAGCCGCTCGAGAGCACCCTTACCTTACGATCTATAAATTATGTCTCCATAATCTAGCATGGGTAGGATGGTCATCTGAATCAGGGTTAGTTTGGCAGCTGGTGTGAATGAGGAGCGATTACGATAGAGGCAACCAAGTCCAGATTTAACTTTAGCCTGCAGCTTTGATATGTGCTGAGAGAAGGACAGTGTACCGTCTAGCCATACTCCCAAGTACATGTATGAGGTGACTACCTCAAGCTCTAAACCCTCAGAGGTAGTAATCACACCGGTGGGGAGAGGGACATTCTTACCAAACCAGGTGGCTTTTGTTTTGGAGGTTCTGGAGTTGAAGGAGCTCCTTTAGCACCTCACTCAATGACCGCCTGCAGGGAGAAACTCTGTAGCAGGGCAGGGGAAAAAGAGCGGTGTTAGTCGCATTAGGAAGTCGGGGCACCACGGGAACATGTTGTTTACATAGTGTCCATTTCCCGAACATAACTCCTCAGATATTTTCGTATGTTATTGATTACCGTCAGTCAGTAATTAATGGCCATATTAGCCATTCAGGCATATTCTGAATGTCACAAACCCTTGGATATATGCACGGACCCGAGCCTAGATCATGAATCAGGAATATACAAATTGGTTTAATTATTTATTTACTAACTTAATCAATCACATAATTACATAAACACACACACAAATAGGTCATACATTGGTTACTGACATGATAGGAAAGTCCCTAGAGGGCTAAGCCAATGACGGCTTGGTAGACAAAGGAAAGGGGGTGGGGCCAGTTCAAGAGCGGGAAACTCAGAGAAGATTCACTGTAATACAGTTGATAACTACAGTCATGAAATGCTAATACTATTAACATGAACAGCAGCTCATTAGAAAAAAAATTGCAATTGACATATTTACGAGTGTATGCCTTTGTTGTCCCTCTCTGCTATCGCCGGTCCATCTGCTGGATAATAGTTCATCAGAGAGTCTCTGGTTTCTTTCCCTAGAAGTCCCAAGTTCTTTCATGGTGGTAGTTCTTATAATGGATACTTCAGAGTACCATTCGGGAAATGTTCTTAAATCGTATGTGTTAATCAGACTAAAGTATTTAAACAGCTGCAACTTTAATAATTGTTCTTTAGTTTGTAGATGTCTTAGCAATTTCAACATGGGGACCCTGTCCCTGCGTTTTTGTAACTCTTGTAGAGTTGCCAACCATTTCAACATGTGGCTACCGCTTCGTGTTTTCTGATCTGATGTAAAGTTTGTCGTCAGGAGTCCTTTATAAGCACTCGCCTTGGAGGGCGGCTCCATGACTCCTGCCGTAATGTCTGGGCTCACGGGGGGGCGTGGCCACTAACTGGCAGGGGGGCGTGGCCACTGACTAGTTCAAACTTTATATCTAAACAAGTAACTCGTTT
>NW_027011878.1:0-21810 GCF_036934945.1 Oncorhynchus masou masou | reverse complement strand
ACAATCCAGCTGTGTGTAATCAAGTCTCCGTATAAATGCACCTGCACTGTGATAGTCTCAGAGGTCCGTTAAGGTCCGGATGTCAGAAGGTGAATTCACCAATTTGTAAGTCGCTCTGGATAAGAGCGTCTGCCAAATGACTTAAATGTAAATGTTAAAAGCGCAGAGAGCATCATGAAGAACAAGGAACACACCAGGCAGGTCCGAGATACTGTTGTGAAGAAGTTTAAAGCCGGATTTGGAAACAAAAAGATTTCCCAAGCTTAAAACATCCCAAGGAGCACTGTGCAAGCGATAATATTGAAATGGAAGGAGTATCAGCCCACTGCAAATCTACCAAGACCTGGCCGTCCCTCTAAACTTTCAGCTCATACAAGGAGAAGACTGATCAGAGATGCAGCCAAGAGGCCCATGATCTCACTGGATGAACTGCAGAGATCTAAAGCTGAGGTGGGAGACTCTGTCCATAGGACAACAATCAGTCGTATATTGCACAAATCTGGCCTTTATGGAAAAGTGGCAAGAAGAAAGCCATTTCTTAAAGATATCCATAAAAAGTGTTGTTTAAAGTTTGCCACAAGCCACCTGGGAGACACACCAAACATGTGGAAGAAGGTGCTCTGGTCAGATGAAACCAAAATTGAACCTTTTGGCTACAATGCAAAACGTTATGTTTGGCGTAAAAGCAACACAGCTCATCACCTTGAACACACCATCTCCACTGTCAAACATGGTGGTGGCAGCATCATGGTTTGGGCCTGCTTTTCTTCAGCAGGGACAGGGAAGATGGTTAAAATTGATGGGAAGATGGATGGAGCCAAATACAGGACCATTCTGGCAGAAAACCTGATGGAGTCTGCAAAAGACCTGAGACTGGGACGGAGATTTGTCTTCCAACAAGACAGTGATCCAAAACATAAAGCAAAATCTACAATGGAATGGTTCAAAAATAAACATATCCATGTGTTAGAATGGCCAAGTCAAAGTCCAGACCTGAATCAATCGAGAATCTGTGGAAAGAACTGAAAACTGCTGTTCACAAATGCTCTCCATCCAACCTGGGAAAAATGGGAAAAAATGGGAAAAAAATTCAGTTTCTCGATGTGCAAACCTGATAGAGACATACCCCAAGCGACTTACAGCTGTAATCGCAGCAAAAGGTGGCGCTACAAAGTATTAACTTAAGGGGCTGAATAATTTTGCACGCCCAATTTTTGAGTTTTTGATTTGTTAAAAAAGTTTGAAATATCCAATAAATGTCATTCCACTTCATGATTGTGTCCCACTTGTTGTTGATTCTTAACAAAAAAATACAGTTTTATATCTTTATGTTTGAAGCCTGAAATGTGGCAAAAGGTCGCAAAGTTCAAGGTGGCCGAATACTTTCGCAAGACACTGTATATAGTGGTCTATAACCCATAGAATCTAAATATATATAGGTCTATAGTGGTGGTAAATACCCATAGAATCTAAATAAATAGAGGTCTATAGTGGTCTATAACTCATATAATCTATACATATATATATAGGTATATTGTGGTGGTCTGACCTATACATATACATATATATATATATATATATATATATATATATATATATATATATATATATATATATATATATATATAGAGGTCCATAGTGGTGGTCTATAACCCATATAATCTAAATATATAGAGGTCTATAGTAATGGTCTATAACCCATAGAATCTAAAAATATAGTGGTCTATAACCCATAGAATCTATCTATCTATCTATCTATCTATCTATCTATCTATCTATCTATATATATAGAGGTCTATTGTGGTGGTCTATAACCCATATAATCTAATTATATAGAGGTTTATAGTTGTGGCCTATAACCAATATAATCTATATGTATAGAGGTCTATAATGGTGGTCTATAACCCAAAGAATCTAAATATATAGAGGTCTATAGTAATGGTCTATAACCCATAGCATCTATATATATAGAGGTCTATAGTGGTGGTCTATAACCCATAGAATCTAATTATATAGAGGTATATAGTGGTGGTCTACAACCCATAGAATCTATTTATATATATATATATATATATATATATATATATATATATATATATATATATATATATATATATATATATATAGGTCTATAGTGGTGGCCTATAACCAATATAATCTATATGTATAGAGGTCTATAGTGGTGTTCTATAACCCAAAGAATCTAAATATATAGGAGGCCTATAGTGGTGGTCTATAACCCATAGCATCTATATATGGGAGAGGTCTATAGTGGTTGTCTATAACCCATATAATCTAAATATATAGAGGTATATAGTGGTGGTCTATAACCCATAGAATCTAAAAATATAGAGGTATATAGTGGTGGTCTATAACCCATAGAATCTGTATATAGAGAGGTCTATAGTGGTGGTCTATAACCCAAAGAATCTAAATATATAGAGGTCTATAGTAATGGTCTATAACCCATAGCATCTATATATAGAGAGGTCTATAGTGGTGGTCTATAACCCATATAATCTATATGTATAGAGGTCTGTAGTGGTGGTCTATAACCCATAGAATCTAAAAAATACAGAGGTCTATAGTGGTGGTCTATAACCCATAGAATCTATATATATAGAGGTCTATAGTGGTGGTCTATAACCCATAGAATCTAAATATATAGAGGTCTATAGTGGTGGTCTATAACCCATAGAATCTAAAAGTATAGAGGTCTATAGTGGTGGTCTATAACCCATAGAATCTATATATAGAGAGGTCTATAGTGGTGGTCTATAACCCAAAGAATCTAAATATATAGAGGTCTATAGTAATGGTCTATAACCCTTAGCATCTATATATAGAGAGGTCTATAGTGGTGGTCTATAACCCATATAATCTATATGTATAGAGGTCTATAGTGGTGGTCTATAACCCATAGAATCTAAAAATACAGAGGTCTATAGTGGTGGTATATAACCCATATAATCTATGCATAGAGTAGTCTATAGTGGTGGTCTATAACCCATAGAATCTAAATATATAGAGGCCTATAGTAATGGTCTATAACTCATAGAATCTAAAAATATAGAGGTCTATAGTGGTCTATAACCCATAGAATCTATCTATCTATCTATCTATATATATATATATATATATAGAGGTATACTGTGGTGGTCTATAACCCATAGAATCTATATGTATATATATATATATATTTATATATATAGGTCTACAGAGGTCTATAGTGGTGGCCTATAACCAATATAATCTATATGTATCGAGGTCTATAGTGGTGGTCTATAACCCAAAGAATCTAAATATATAGAGGTCTATAGTTGTGGTCTATAACCCATAGAATATATATATATATATATATATATATATATATATAGAGGGTCTATAGTGGTGGCCAATAACCAATATAATCTATATGTATAGAGGTCTATAGTGGTGGTCTATAACCCAAAGAATGTAAATATATAGAGGTCTATAGTAATGGTCTATAACCCATAGCATCTATATATAGAGGTCCATAGTGGTGGTCTATAACCCATATAATCTATATGTATAGAGGTCTATAGTGGTGGTCTATAACATATAGAATCTAAATATATAGAGGTATATTGTGGTGGTCTATAACCCATATAATCTATATATATATAGAGGTCTATAGTAGTGGTCTATAACCCATAGAATCTAAAAATATAGAGGTCTATAGTGGTCTATATCCCATAGAATCTATCTATCTATCTATCTATCTATCTTTATATATGTATAGAGGTCTATAGTGGTGGTATCTATAACATATAGAATCTAAATATATAGAGGTATATTGTGGTGGTCTATAACCCATAAAATCTATATATATAGAGGTCTATAGTGGTGGTCTATAACCCATAGAATCTAAAAATATAGAGGTCTATAGTGGTGGTCTATAACCCATAGAATCTATATATAGAGAGGTCTATAGTGGTGGTCTATAACCCAAAGAATCTAAATATATAGAGGTCTATAGTAATGGTCTATAACCCATAGCATCTTTATATAGAGGTCTATAGTTGTGGTCTATAACCCATAGAATCTAATTATATAGAGGTATATAGTGGTGGTCTATAACCCATAGAATCTATTTATATATATATATATATATATATATATATATATATATATATATATATATATAGAGGTCTATAGTGGTGGCCTATAACCAATATAATCTATATGTATAGAGGTCTATAGTGGTGGTCTATAACCCATAGAATCTAAAAATACAGAGGTCTATAGTGGTGGTATATAACCCATATAATCTATGCATAGAGTAGTCTATAGTGGTGGTCTATAACCCATAGAATCTAAATATATAGAGGCCTATAGTAATGGTCTATAACTCATAGAATCTAAAAATATAGAGGTCTATAGTGGTCTATAACCCATAGAATCTATCTATCTATCTATATATATATATATATATATATATAGAGGTATACTGTGGTGGTCTATAACCCATAGAATCTATATGTATATATATATATATATTTATATATAGGTCTACAGAGGTCTATAGTGGTGGCCTATAACCAATATAATCTATATGTATCGAGGTCTATAGTGGTGGTCTATAACCCAAAGAATCTAAATATATAGAGGTCTATAGTTGTGGTCTATAACCCATAGAATATATATATATATATATATATATATATATATATATATATATAGAGGTCTATAGTGGTGGCCAATAACCAATATAATCTATATGTATAGAGGTCTATAGTGGTGGTCTATAACCCAAAGAATGTAAATATATAGAGGTCTATAGTAATGGTCTATAACCCATAGCATCTATATATAGAGAGGTCCATAGTGGTGGTCTATAACCCATATAATCTATATGTATAGAGGTCTATAGTGGTGGTCTATAACATATAGAATCTAAATATATAGAGGTATATTGTGGTGGTCTATAACCCATATAATCTATATATATAGAGGTCTATAGTAGTGGTCTATAACCCATAGAATCTAAAAATATAGAGGTCTATAGTGGTCTATATCCCATAGAATCTATCTATCTATCTATCTATCTTTATATATGTATAGAGGTCTATAGTGGTGGTCTATAACATATAGAATCTAAATATATAGAGGTATATTGTGGTGGTCTATAACCCATAAAATCTATATATATAGAGGTCTATAGTGGTGGTCTATAACCCATAGAATCTAAAAATATAGAGGTCTATAGTGGTGGTCTATAACCCATAGAATCTATATATAGAGAGGTCTATAGTGGTGGTCTATAACCCAAAGAATCTAAATATATAGAGGTCTATAGTAATGGTCTATAACCCATAGCATCTTTATATAGAGGTCTATAGTTGTGGTCTATAACCCATAGAATCTAATTATATAGAGGTATATAGTGGTGGTCTATAACCCATAGAATCTATTTATATATATATGTATATATATATATATATATATATATATATATATATATATATAGAGGTCTATAGTGGTGGCCTATAACCAATATAATCTATATGTATAGAGGTCTATAGTGGTGGTCTATAACCCAAAGAATCTAAATATATAGGAGGTCTATAGTGGTGGTCTATAACCCATAGCATCTATATATAGAGAGGTCTATAGTGGTTGTCTATAACCCATATAATCTAAATATATAGAGGTATATAGTGGTGGTTTATAACCCATAGAATCTAAAAATATAGAGGTATATAGTGGTGGTCTATAACCCATAGAATCTGTATATAGAGAGGTCTATAGTGGTGGTCTATAACCCAAAGAATCTAAATATATAGAGGTCTATAGTAATGGTCTATAACCCATAGCATCTATATATAGAGAGGTCTATAGTGGTGGTCTATAACCCATATAATCTATATGTATAGAGGTCTGTAGTGGTGGTCTATAACCCATAGAATCTAAAAATACAGAGGTCTATAGTGGTGGTCTATAACCCATAGAATCTATATATATAGAGGTCTATAGTGGTGGTCTATAACCCATAGAATCTAAATATATAGAGGTCTATAGTGGTGGTCTATAACCCATAGAATCTAAAAATATAGAGGTCTATAGTGGTGGTCTATAACCCATAGAATCTATATGTATAGAGGTCTATAGTGGTGGTCTATAACCCATAGAATCTAAAAATATAGAGGTCTATAGTGGTGGTCTATAACCCATATAATCTATGCATAGAGAAGTCTATAGTGGTGGTCTATAACCCATAGAATCTAAATATATAGAGGCCTATAGTAATGGTCTATAACCCATAGAATCTAAAAATATAGAGGTCTATAGATTCTATGGGTTATAGACCACTATCTATCTATATTTATATATAGAGGTATATTGTGGTGGTCTATAACCCATAGAATCTATATATATATATATATATATATATATATATATATATAGGTCTATAGAGGTCTATAGTGGTGGCCTATAACCAATATAATCTATATGTATAGAGGTCTATAGTGGTGGTCTATAACCCAAAGAATGTAAGTATATAGAGGTCTATAGTAATGGTCTATAACCCATAGCATCTATATATAGAGAGGTCCATAGTGGTGGTCTATAACCCATATAATCTATATGTATAGAGTTCTATAGTGGTGGTCTATAACATATAGAATCTAAATATATAGAGGAATATTGTGGTGGTCTATAACCCATATAATCTATATATATAGAGGTCTATAGTAGTGGTCTATAACCCATAGAATCTAAAAATATAGAGGTCTATAGTGGTCTATATCCCATAGAATCTATCTATCTATCTATCTTTATATATATATATATAGAGGTATATTGTGGTGGTCTATAAACCATAGAATCTATATATATATAGTGATAGTTTTTAACCCATAGAATGTAAATATAGAGAGGTCTATAGTGGTGGTCTATAACCCAAAGAATCTAAATATATAGGAGGTCTATAGTGGTGGTCTATAACCCATAGCATCTATATATAGAGAGGTCTATAGTGGTTGTCTATAACCCATATAATCTAAATATATAGAGGTATATAGTGGTGGTCTATAACCCATAGAATCTAAAAATATAGAGGTATATAGTGGTGGTCTATAACCCATAGAATCTGTATATAGAGAGGTCTATAGTGGTGGTCTATAACCCAAAGAATCTAAATATATAGAGGTCTATAGTAATGGTCTATAACCCATAGCATCTATATATAGAGAGGTCTATAGTGGTGGTCTATAACCCATATAATCTATATGTATAGAGGTCTGTAGTGGTGGTCTATAACCCATAGAATCTAAAAATACAGAGGTCTATAGTGGTGGTCTATAACCCATAGAATCTATATATATAGAGGTCTATAGTGGTGGTCTATAACCCATAGAATCTAAATATATAGAGGTCTATAGTGGTGGTCTATAACCCATAGAATCTAAAAATATAGAGGTCTATAGTGGTGGTCTATAACCCATAGAATCTATATGTATAGAGGTCTATAGTGGTGGTCTATAACCCATAGAATCTAAAAATATAGAGGTCTATAGTGGTGGTCTATAACCCATATAATCTATGCATAGAGAAGTCTATAGTGGTGGTCTATAACCCATAGAATCTAAATATATAGAGGCCTATAGTAATGGTCTATAACCCATAGAATCTAAAAATATAGAGGTCTATAGTGGTCTATAACCCATAGAATCTATCTATCTATATATATATATATAGAGGTATATTGTGGTGGTCTATAACCCATAGAATCTATATATATATATATATATATATATATATATATATATATATATATATATATATATAGGTCTATAGAGTCTATAGTGGTGGCCTATAACCAATATAATCTATATGTATAGAGGTCTATAGTGGTGGTCTATAACCCAAAGAATGTAAGTATATAGAGGTCTATAGTAATGGTCTATAACCCATAGCATCTATATATAGAGAGGTCCATAGTGGTGGTCTATAACCCATATAATCTATATGTATAGAGTTCTATAGTGGTGGTCTATAACATATAGAATCTAAATATATAGAGGTATATTGTGGTGGTCTATAACCCATAGAATCTAAATATATAGAGGTCTATAGTGGTGGTCTATAACCCATAGAATCTAAAAATATAGAGGTCTATAGTGGTGGTCTATAACCCATAGAATCTATATGTATAGAGGTCTATAGTGGTGGTCTATAACCCATAGAATCTAAAAATATAGAGGTCTATAGTGGTGGTCTATAACCCATATAATCTATGCATAGAGAAGTCTATAGTGGTGGTCTATAACCCATAGAATCTAAATATATAGAGGCCTATAGTAATGGTCTATAACCCATAGAATCTAAAAATATAGAGGTCTATAGTGGTCTATAACCCATAGAATCTATCTATCTATATATATATATATATAGAGGTATATTGTGGTGGTCTATAACCCATAGAATCTATATATATATATATATATATATATATATATATATATATATATATATATATATATATAGGTCTATAGAGGTCTATAGTGGTGGCCTATAACCAATATAATCTATATGTATAGAGGTCTATAGTGGTGGTCTATAACCCAAAGAATGTAAGTATATAGAGGTCTATAGTAATGGTCTATAACCCATAGCATCTATATATAGAGAGGTCCATAGTGGTGGTCTATAACCCATATAATCTATATGTATAGAGTTCTATAGTGGTGGTCTATAACATATAGAATCTAAATATATAGAGGTATATTGTGGTGGTCTATAACCCATATAATCTATATATATAGAGGTCTATAGTAGTGGTCTATAACCCATAGAATCTAAAAATATAGAGGTCTATAGTGGTCTATATCCCATAGAATCTATCTATCTATCTATCTATCTTTATATATATATAGAGGTATACTGTGGTGGTCTATAAACCATAGAATCTATATATATATAGTGATAGTTTTTAACCCATAGAATGTAAATATAGAGAGGTCTATAGTGGTGGTCTATAACCCAAAGAATCTAAATATTTAGAGGTCTATAGTGGTGGTCTATAACCCATAGAATATATATATATATATATATATATATATATATATATATATATATATATATATATATATATATATATATATATATATATAGAGGTCTATAGTGGTGGCCAATAACCAATATAATCTATATGTATAGAGGTCTAAAGTGGTGGTCTATAACCCAAAGAATGTAAATATATAGAGGTCTATAGTAATGGTCTATAACCCATAGCATCTATATATAGAGAGGTCCATAGTGGTGGTCTATAACCCATATAATCTATATGTATAGAGGTCTATAGTGGTGGTCTATAACCCATAGAATCTAAATATATAGAGGTCTATAGTGGTGGTCTATAACCCATAGCATCTATATATAGATAGGTCTATAGTGGTGGTCTATAACCCATAGCATCTATATATAGAGAGGTCTATAGTGGTGGTCTATAACCCATAGAATCTATATATATAGAGGTCTATAGTGGTGGTCTATAACCCATAGAATCTAAAAATATAGAGGTCTATAGTGGTGGTCTATAACCCATATAATCTATATGTATAGAGGTCTATAGTGGTGGTCTATAACCCGAAGAATCTAAATATATAGAGGTCTATAGTAATGGTCTATAACCCTTAGCATCTATATATAGAGAGGTCTATAGTGGTGGTCTATAACCCATATAATCTATATGTATAGAGGTCTATAGTGGTGGTCTATAACCCATAGAATTTATATATAGAGAGTCTATAGCTGTTGTCTATAACCCATAGCATCTAAATATATAGACGTCTATAGTGGTGGTCTATACCCCAAAGAATTTTAATATATAGAGCTCTATAGTGGGCTATAACCCATAGAATATATATTTATATATAGAGGTCTACAGTAGTCTATAACCCATAGAATATATATATATATATAGAGGTCTATTGTGGTGGTCTATAACCCATAGAATCTATATATATATATATATATATATATATATATATATATATATATATAGGTCTATAGAGGTCTATAGTGGTGGCCTATAACCAATATAGTCTATATGTATCGAGGTCTATAGTGGTGGTCTATAACCCAAATAATCTAAATATATAGAGGTCTATAGTTGTGGTCTATAACCCATAGAATCTAAATATATAGAGGCCTATAGTAATGGTCTATAACCCATAGAATCTAAAAATATAGAGGTCTATAGTGGTCTATAACCCATAGAATCTATCTATCTATCTATATATATATATATAGAGGTATATTGTGGTGGTCTATAACCCATAGAATCTATATATATATATATATATATATATATATATATATAGGTCTATAGAGGTCTATAGTGGTGGCCTATAACCAATATAATCTATATGTATAGAGGTCTATAGTGGTGGTCTATAACCCAAAGAATGTAAGTATATAGAGGTCTATAGTAATGGTCTATAACCCATAGCATCTATATATAGAGAGGTCCATAGTGGTGGTCTATAACCCATATAATCTATATGTATAGAGTTCTATAGTGGTGGTCTATAACATATAGAATCTAAATATATAGAGGTATATTGTGGTGGTCTATAACCCATAGAATCTAAATATATAGAGGTCTATAGTGGTGGTCTATAACCCATAGAATCTAAAAATATAGAGGTCTATAGTGGTCTATATCCCATAGAATCTATCTATCTATCTATCTTTATATATATATAGAGGTATACTGTGGTGGTCTATAAACCATAGAATCTATATATATATAGTGATAGTTTTTAACCCATAGAATGTAAATATAGAGAGGTCTATAGTGGTGGTCTATAACCCAAAGAATCTAAATATTTAGAGGTCTATAGTGGTGGTCTATAACCCATAGAATATATATATATATATATATATATATATATATATATATATATATATATATATATATATATATATATATATAGAGGTCTATAGTGGTGGCCAATAACCAATATAATCTATATGTATAGAGGTCTAAAGTGGTGGTCTATAACCCAAAGAATGTAAATATATAGAGGTCTATAGTAATGGTCTATAACCCATAGCATCTATATATAGAGAGGTCCATAGTGGTGGTCTATAACCCATATAATCTATATGTATAGAGGTCTATAGTGGTGGTCTATAACCCATAGAATCTAAATATATAGAGGTCTATAGTGGTGGTCTATAACCCATAGCATCTATATATAGATAGGTCTATAGTGGTGGTCTATAACCCATAGCATCTATATATAGAGAGTCTATAGTGGTGGTCTATAACCCATAGAATCTATATATATAGAGGTCTATAGTGGTGGTCTATAACCCATAGCATCTATATATAGAGAGGTCTATAGTGGTGGTCTATAACCCATAGAATCTATATATATAGAGGTCTATAGTGGTGGTCTATAACCCATAGAATCTAAAAATATAGAGGTCTATAGTGGTGGTCTATAACCCATATAATCTATATGTATAGAGGTCTATAGTGGTGGTCTATAACCCGAAGAATCTAAATATATAGAGGTCTATAGTAATGGTCTATAACCCTTAGCATCTATATATAGAGAGGTCTATAGTGGTGGTCTATAACCCATATAATCTATATGTATAGAGGTCTATAGTGGTGGTCTATAACCCATAGAATTTATATATAGAGGTCTATAGCTGTTGTCTATAACCCATAGCATCTAAATATATAGACGTCTATAGTGGTGGTCTATACCCCAAAGAATTTTAATATATAGAGCTCTATAGTGGGCTATAACCCATAGAATATATATTTATATATAGAGGTCTACAGTAGTCTATAACCCATAGAATATATATATATATATAGAGGTCTATTGTGGTGGTCTATAACCCATAGAATCTATATATATATATATATATATATATATATATATATATAGGTCTATAGAGGTCTATAGTGGTGGCCTATAACCAATATAGTCTATATGTATCGAGGTCTATAGTGGTGGTCTATAACCCAAATAATCTAAATATATAGAGGTCTATAGTTGTGGTCTATAACCCATAGAATATATATATATATATATATATAGTGGTGGCCAATAACCAATATAATCTATATGTATAGAGGTCTATAGTGGTGGTCTATAACCCAAAGAATGTAAGTATATAGAGGTCTATAGTAATGGTCTATAACCCATAGCATCTATATATAGAGAGGTCCATAGTGGTGGTCTATAACCCATATAATCTATATGTATAGAGTTCTATAGTGGTGGTCTATAACATATAGAATCTAAATATATAGAGGTATATTGTGGTGGTCTAAACCCATATAATCTATATATATAGAGGTCTATAGTAGTGGTCTATAACCCATAGAATCTAAAAATATAGAGGTCTATAGTGGTCTATATCCCATAGAATCTATCTATCTATCTATCTTTATATATATATAGAGGTATATTGTGGTGGTCTATAAACCATAGAATCTATATATATATAGTGATAGTTTTTAACCCATAGAATGTAAATATAGAGAGGTCTATAGTGGTGGTCTATAACACAAAAAATCTAAATATTTAGAGGTCTATAGTGGTGGTCTATAACCCATAGAATATATATATATATATATATATATATATATAGAGGTCTATAGTGGTGGCCAATAACCAATATAATCTATATATATAGAGGTCTATAGTGGTGGTCTATAACCCATAGAATCTAAATATATAGAGGTCTATAGTGGTGGTCTATAACCCATAGAATCTAAAAGTATAGAGGTCTATAGTGGTGGTCTATAACCCATAGAATCTATATATAGAGGTCTATAGTGGTGGTCTATAACCCAAAGAATCTAAATATATAGAGGTCTATAGTAATGGTCTATAACCCTTAGCATCTATATATAGAGAGTCTATAGTGGTGGTCTATAACCCATATAATCTATATGTATAGAGGTCTATAGTGGTGGTCTATAACCCATAGAATCTAAAAATACAGAGGTCTATAGTGGTGGTATATAACCCATATAATCTATGCATAGAGTAGTCTATAGTGGTGGTCTATAACCCATAGAATCTAAATATATAGAGGCCTATAGTAATGGTCTATAACTCATAGAATCAAAAAATATAGAGGTCTATAGTGGTCTATAACCCATAGAATCTATCTATCTATATATATATATATATATATATATATATAGAGGTATACTGTGGTGGTCTATAACCCATAGAATCTATATGTATATATATATATATATTTATATATAGGTCTACAGAGGTCTATAGTGGTGGCCTATAACCAATATAATCTATATGTATCGAGGTCTATAGTGGTGGTCTATAACCCAAAGAATCTAAATATATAGAGGTCTATAGTTGTGGTCTATAACCCATAGAATATATATATATATATATATATATATATATATATATATATATAGAGGTCTATAGTGGTGGCCAATAACCAATATAATCTATATGTATAGAGGTCTATAGTGGTGGTCTATAACCCAAAGAATGTAAATATATAGAGGTCTATAGTAATGGTCTATAACCCATAGCATCTATATATAGAGAGGTCCATAGTGGTGGTCTATAACCCATATAATCTATATGTATAGAGGTCTATAGTGGTGGTCTATAACATATAGAATCTAAATATATAGAGGTATATTGTGGTGGTCTATAACCCATATAATCTATATATATAGAGGTCTATAGTAGTGGTCTATAACCCATAGAATCTAAAAATATAGAGGTCTATAGTGGTCTATATCCCATAGAATCTATCTATCTATCTATCTATCTTTATATATGTATAGAGGTCTATAGTGGTGGTCTATAACATATAGAATCTAAATATATAGAGGTATATTGTGGTGGTCTATAACCCATAAAATCTATATATATAGAGGTCTATAGTGGTGGTCTATAACCCAAAGAATCTAAATATATAGAGGTCTATAGTAATGGTCTATAACCCTTAGCATCTATATATAGAGAGGTCTATAGTGGTGGTCTATAACCCAAAGAATCTAAATATATAGAGGTCTATAGTAATGGTCTATAACCCATAGCATCTTTATATAGAGGTCTATAGTGGTGGTCTATAACCCATAGAATCTAATTATATAGAGGTCTATAGTGGTGGCCTATAACCAATATAATCTACATGTATAGAGGTCTATAGTGGTGGTCTATAACCCAAAGAATCTAAATATATAGGAGGTCTATAGTGGTGGTCTATAACCCATAGCATCTATATATAGAGAGGTCTATAGTGGTTGTCTATAACCCATATAATCTAAATATATAGAGGTATATAGTGGTGGTCTATAACCCATAGAATCTAAAAATATAGAGGTATATAGTGGTGGTCTATAACCCATAGAATCTGTATATAGAGAGGTCTATAGTGGTGGTCTATAACCCAAAGAATCTAAATATATAGAGGTCTATAGTAATGGTCTATAACCCATAGCATCTATATATAGAGAGGTCTATAGTGGTGGTCTATAACCCATATAATCTATATGTATAGAGGTCTGTAGTGGTGGTCTATAACCCATAGAATCTAAAAATACAGAGGTCTATAGTGGTGGTCTATAACCCATAGAATCTATATATATAGAGGTCTATAGTGGTGGTCTATAACCCATAGAATCTAAATATATAGAGGTCTATAGTGGTGGTCTATAACCCATAGAATCTAAAAATATAGAGGTCTATAGTGGTGGTCTATAACCCATAGAATCTATATGTATAGAGGTCTATAGTGGTGGTCTATAACCCATAGAATCTAAAAATATAGAGGTCTATAGTGGTGGTCTATAACCCATATAATCTATGCATAGAGAAGTCTATAGTGGTGGTCTATAACCCATAGAATCTAAATATATAGAGGCCTATAGTAATGGTCTATAACCCATAGAATCTAAAAATATAGAGGTCTATAGATTCTATGGGTTATAACCCATCTATCTATATTTATATATAGAGGTATATTGTGGTGGTCTATAACCCATAGAATCTATATATATATATATATATATATATATATAGGTCTATAGAGGTCTATAGTGGTGGCCTATAACCAATATAATCTATATGTATAGAGGTCTATAGTGGTGGTCTATAACCCAAAGAATGTAAGTATATAGAGGTCTATAGTAATGGTCTATAACCCATAGCATCTATATATAGAGAGGTCCATAGTGGTGGTCTATAACCCATATAATCTATATGTATAGAGTTCTATAGTGGTGGTCTATAACATATAGAATCTAAATATATAGAGGTATATTGTGGTGGTCTATAACCCATATAATCTATATATATAGAGGTCTATAGTAGTGGTCTATAACCCATAGAATCTAAAAATATAGAGGTCTATAGTGGTCTATATCCCATAGAATCTATCTATCTATCTATCTTTATATATATATATATAGAGGTATATTGTGGTGGTCTATAAACCATAGAATCTCTATATATATAGTGATATTTTTAACCCATAGAATGTAAATATAGAGAGGTCTATAGTGGTGGTCTATAACCCAAAGAATCTAAATATATAGGAGGTCTATAGTGGTGGTCTATAACCCATAGCATCTATATATAGAGAGGTCTATAGTGGTTGTCTATAACCCATATAATCTAAATATATAGAGGTATATAGTGGTGGTCTATAACCCATAGAATCTAAAAATATAGAGGTATATAGTGGTGGTCTATAACCCATAGAATCTGTATATAGAGAGGTCTATAGTGGTGGTCTATAACCCAAAGAATCTAAATATATAGAGGTCTATAGTAATGGTTTATAACCCATAGCATCTATATATAGAGAGTCTATAGTGGTGGTCTATAACCCATATAATCTATATGTATAGAGGTCTGTAGTGGTGGTCTATAACCCATAGAATCTAAAAATACAGAGGTCTATAGTGGTGGTCTATAACCCATAGAATCTATATATATAGAGGTCTATAGTGGTGGTCTATAACCCATAGAATCTAAATATATAGAGGTCTATAGTGGTGGTCTATAACCCATAGAATCTAAAAATATAGAGGTCTATAGTGGTGGTCTATAACCCATAGAATCTATATGTATAGAGGTCTATAGTGGTGGTCTATAACCCATAGAATCTAAAAATATAGAGGTCTATAGTGGTGGTCTATAACCCATATAATCTATGCATAGAGAAGTCTATAGTGGTGGTCTATAACCCATAGAATCTAAATATATAGAGGCCTATAGTAATGGTCTATAACCCATAGAATCTAAAAATATAGAGGTCTATAGTGGTCTATAACCCATAGAATCTATCTATCTATATATATATATATATAGAGGTATATTGTGGTGGTCTATAACCCATAGAATCTATATATATATATATATATATATATATATATATATATATATATATATATATATATATAGGTCTATAGTGGTGGCCTATAACCAATATAATCTATATGTATAGAGGTCTATAGTGGTGGTCTATAACCCAAAGAATGTAAGTATATAGAGGTCTATAGTAATGGTCTATAACCCATAGCATCTATATATAGAGAGGTCCATAGTGGTGGTCTATAACCCATATAATCTATATGTATAGAGTTCTATAGTGGTGGTCTATAACATATAGAATCTAAATATATAGAGGTATATTGTGGTGGTCTATAACCCATATAATCTATATATATAGAGGTCTATAGTAGTGGTCTATAACCCATAGAATCTAAAAATATAGAGGTCTATAGTGGTCTATATCCCATAGAATCTATCTATCTATCTATCTTTATATATATATAGAGGTATATTGTGGTGGTCTATAAACCATAGAATCTATATATATATAGTGATAGTTTTTAACCCATAGAATGTAAATATAGAGAGGTCTATAGTGGTGGTCTATAACCCAAAGAATCTAAATATTTAGAGGTCTATAGTGGTGGTCTATAACCCATAGAATATATATATATATATATATATATATATATATATATATATATATATAGAGGTCTATAGTGGTGGCCAATAACCAATATAATCTATATGTATAGAGGTCTAAAGTGGTGGTCTATAACCCAAAGAATGTAAATATATAGAGGTCTATAGTAATGGTCTATAACCCATAGCATCTATATATAGAGAGGTCCATAGTGGTGGTCTATAACCCATATAATCTATATGTATAGAGGTCTATAGTGGTGGTCTATAACCCATAGAATCTAAATATATAGAGGTCTATAGTGGTGGTCTATAACCCATAGCATCTATATATAGATAGGTCTATAGTGGTGGTCTATAACCCATAGCATCTATATATAGAGAGGTCTATAGTGGTGGTCTATAACCCATATAATCTATATATATAGAGGTCTATAGTGGTGGTCTATAACCCATAGAATCTAAAAATATAGAGGTCTATAGTGGTGGTCTATAACCCATATAATCTATATGTATAGAGGTCTATAGTGGTGGTCTATAACCCAAGAATCTAAATATATAGAGGTCTATAGTAATGGTCTATAACCCTTAGCATCTATATATAGAGAGGTCTATAGTGGTGGTCTATAACCCATATAATCTATATGTATAGAGGTCTATAGTGGTGGCCTATAACCCATAGAATTTATATATAGAGAGGTCTATAGCTGTTGTCTATAACCCATTGCATCTAAATATATAGACGTCTATAGTGGTGGTCTATACCCCAAAGAATTTTAATATATAGAGCTCTATAGTGGGCTATAACCCATAGAATATATATTTATATATAGAGGTCTACAGTAGTCTATAACCCATAGAATATATATATATATATATAGAGGTCTATTGTGGTGGTCTATAACCCATAGAATCTATATATATATATATATATATATATATATATATATATAGGTCTATAGAGGTCTATAGTGGTGGCCTATAACCAATATAGTCTATATGTATCGAGGTCTATAGTGGTGGTCTATAACCCAAATAATCTAAATATATAGAGGTCTATAGTTGTGGTCTATAACCCATAGAATATATATATATATATATATATATATATAGTGGTGGCCAATAACCAATATAATCTATATGTATAGAGGTCTATAGTGGTGGTCTATAACCCAAAGAATGTAAGTATATAGAGGTCTATAGTAATGGTCTATAACCCATAGCATCTATGTATAGAGAGGTCCATAGTGGTGGTCTATAACCCATATAATCTATATGTATAGAGTTCTATAGTGGTGGTCTATAACATATAGAATCTAAATATATAGAGGTATATTGTGGTGGTCTAAACCCATATAATCTATATATATAGAGGTCTATAGTAGTGGTCTATAACCCATAGAATCTAAAAATATAGAGGTCTATAGTGGTCTATATCCCATAGAATCTATCTATCTATCTATCTTTATATATATATAGAGGTATATTGTGGTGGTCTATAAACCATAGAATCTATATATATATAGTGATAGTTTTTAACCCATAGAATGTAAATATAGAGAGGTCTATAGTGGTGGTCTATAACCCAAAGAATCTAAATATTTAGAGGTCTATAGTGGTGGTCTATAACCCATAGAATATATATATATATATATATATATATATATAGAGGTCTATAGTGGTGGCCAATAACCAATATAATCTATATGTATAGAGGTCTAAAGTGGTGGTCTATAACCCAAAGAATGTAAATATATAGAGGTCTATAGTAATGGTCTATAACCCATAGCATCTATATATAGAGAGTCCATAGTGGTGGTCTATAACCCATATAATCTATATGTATAGAGGTCTATAGTGGTGGTCTATAACCCATAGAATCTAAATATATAGAGGTCTATAGTGGTGGTCTATAACCCATAGCATCTATATATAGATAGGTCTATAGTGGTGGTCTATAACCCATAGCATCTATATATAGAGAGGTCTATAGTGGTGGTCTATAACCCATAGCATCTATATATAGAGGTCTATAGTGGTGGTCTATAACCCATAGAATCTAAAAAATATAGAGGTCTATAGTGGTGGTCTATAACCCATATAATCTATATGTATAGAGGTCTATAGTGGTGGTCTATAACCCGAAGAATCTAAATATATAGAGGTCTATAGTAATGGTCTATAACCCTTAGCATCTATATATAGAGAGTCTATAGTGGTGGTCTATAACCCATATAATCTATATGTATAGAGGTCTATAGTGGTGGTCTATAACCCATAGAATCTATATATAGAGAGGTCTATAGCTGTGGTCTATAACCCATAGCATCTAAATATATAGACGTCTATAGGGGTGGTCTATACCCCAAAGAATTTAAATATATAGAGCTCTATAGTGGGCTATAACCCATAGAATATATATATATATAGAGGTCTACAGTAGTCTTTCACCCATAGAATATATATATATATATATATATAGAGGTCTATAGTGGTGGTCTATAACCCATAGAATCTATATATATATATAGTTGTCTATAGTGGTGGGATATAACCCATAGAATCTAAATATATAGACGTCTATAGTGGTGGTCTATACCCCAAAGAATTTAAATATATAGAGCTCTATAGTGGGCTATAACCCATAGAATATGTATATATATATATATATATAGATGTCTACAGTAGTCTATAACCCATAGAATATATATATAGAGGTCTACAGTAGTCTATAACCCATATAGTCTATAAAGAGGAACGTAAACAACGAAAGTGAACTGAAAGATTTGGAATATGCAGCTGTTGTTGCTAAGTAATTAATCTGCTCTCTTCTGACAAGACTTCCTGCATATAGTAAGATATCAGTTGATGGTTTGATACTAAAACAGCTCTATCTATTGATTGGTAGAAGCTATTCCTAATTCGTTCTCAGATGTGTGTCTGTGGTCAGGACTTGTGTGCAGAAGCTGTGGTCAGTAGTTGTGGTCAGTAGTTGCGTGGTTGTTGTTAGTAGTTGTGATCAGTAGTGGTCAGTTGTTGTCAGTAGTGTTATAGGTTGTTGTCAGTAGTTGTGATCCTTAGTTGTGGTCAGTTATTGTATGGTTGTGGTCAGTAGTTATGGTCAGTTATTTTGGTAAGTAGGAGTGTGTTTCAGTAGTTGTGGTCAGTCGTTGTGGTTAGTAGTGGTCAGTAGTTTTGTGGTTGTGGTCAGTCATTGTGGTCAGTAGTTGTGGTCAGTCATTTTGGTCAGTAGCTGTGGTTTGTAGTGGTCAGTAGTTTTGTGGTTGTGGTCAGTAGTTGTGTGGTTGTGGTCAGTAGTTGTGGTCAGTCGTGGTCAGTAGTTGTGGTCAGTAGCTGTGGTTAGTTATGGTCGGAATTTGTGTGGTTGTGGTCAGTAGTTGTGTGGTTGTGGTCAGTAGTTGCTGCATCCCTATCTTCACCCTCGTCATCATTTTTGTCTATCCTGCCACATGTGCTCCTCAGTCTGTGTGTATCCATAGCGACTGCTCCATTTGGGCTGATAAGAGACAAGAAAGCTGTTAGCTGACAATAGTTAGATACATTTTGTCTAAACTCTGACAAACAGTTGTAACTTTGTATTGGTAGAAGATATTTCTATTCAGATTTTCTTTAATTTGAAAAGCAGAGAAATAGAGGACTATTTAATCAGCTCTATGTATGCATTTACTAAAACAGCTGTGCTTTTTTTATTAGAATCTGCACGTTTATAAAGTTTGAATGACGTTTCTAGCTTAAACGCTGTAGGATGAGTAGCTTTCCAAATAATAATATACAGTAGATGGTAAATATACATGAATCACACTAGATGGTAAATATACATGAATCACACTAGATGGTAAATATACATGAATCACAATAGATGGCAAATATACATGAATCACAATAGATGGCAAATATACATGAATCACAATAGATGGCAAATATACATGAATCACACTAGATGGTAAATATACATGAATCACAATAGATGGTAAATATACATGAATCACAATAGATGGTAAATATACATGAATCACACTAGATGGTAAATATACATGAATCACACTAGATGGTAAATATACATGAATCACAATAGATGGCAAATATACATGAATCACAATAGATGGCAAATATACATGAATCACACTAGATGGTAAATATACATGAATCACAATAGATGGTAAATATACATGAATCACAATAGATGGTAAATATACATGAATCACAATAGATGGTAAATATACATGAATCACAATAGATGGTAAATATACATGAATCACAATAGGTGGTAAATATACATGAATCACAATAGATGGTAAATATACATGAATCACAATAGATGGCAAATATGCATGAATCACAATAGATGGCAAATATGCATGAATCACAATATATGGCAAATATACATGAATCACAATAGATGGTAAATATACATGAATCACAATAGATGGTAAATATACATGAATCACAATAGATGGTAAATATACATGAATCACAATAGATGGTAAATATACATGAATCACAATAGATGGTAAATATACATGAATCACAATAGATGGCAAATATGCATGAATCACAATAGATGGCAAATATACATGAATCACAATAGATGGTAAATATACATGAATCACAATAGATGGTAAATATACATGAATCACAATAGATGGTAAATATACATGAATCACAATAGATGGTAATTATACATGAATCATAATCGATGGGACTTTTTTGTGGTAGCGGTAATAGTAAAGTTTTACATTACTTTTTAAAGCAAAGCAGTTTTAAAGTATGTGCGGTTTAGAAAATTTTTATAGTAGTGATAGTGTCTGCAGTATTAATGGTG
>NW_027011877.1:20000-21819 GCF_036934945.1 Oncorhynchus masou masou | reverse complement strand
TTACCCTTTACCTCCCTCCTCCACAGCTGTCCTACCTTATCAGTGACTGACACCAGACTGTTACCCTTTGCCTCCCTCCTCCACAGCTGTCCTACCTTATCAGTGACTGACACCAGACTGTTACCCTTTACCTCCCTCCTCCACAGCTGTCCTACCTTATCAGTGACTGAAACCAGACTGGTACCATTTGCCTCCCTCCTCCACAGCTGTCCTACCTTATCAGTGACTGAAACCAGACTGGTACCCTTTACCTCCCTCCTCCACAGCTGTCCTACCTTATCAGTGACTGACACCAGACTGGTACCCTTTACCTCCCTCCTCCACAGCTGTCCTACCTTATCAGTGACTGACACCAGACTGTTACCCTTTACCTCCCTCCTCCACAGCTGTCCTACCTTATCAGTGACTGAAACCAGACTGGTACCATTTGCCTCCCTCCTCCACAGCTGTCCTACCTTATCAGTGACTGACACCAGACTGGTACCATTTGCCTCCCTCCTCCACAGCTGTCCTACCTTATCAGTGACTGACACCAGACTGTTACCCTTTACCTCCCTCCTCCACAGCTGTCCTACCTTATCAGTGACTGACACCAGACTGTTACCCTTTGCCTCCCTCCTCCACAGCTGTCCTACCTTATCAGTGACTGACACCAGACTGTTACCCTTTGCCTCCCTCCTCCACAGCTGTCCTACCTTATCAGTGACTGACACCAGACTGGTACCCTTTGCCTCCCTCCTCCACAGCTGTCCTACCTTATCAGTGACTGACACCAGACTGGTACCATTTACCTCCCTCCTCCACAGCTGTCCTACCTTATCAGTGACTGACACCAGACTGGTACCATTTGCCTCCCTCCTCCACAGCTGTCCTACCTTATCAGTGACTGACACCAGACTGGTACCCTTTGCCTCCCTCCATAGGATCCATGAGATTTAACAATAACATGTTAGACAGAATGTACATTTCCTGCCTCCCCCTCTTGTCTCACTCAGTAACTTTCCACACACCTAGTTCTTATCCACCTTCCACTGACCCCTACATATACATTCACGATACATATACATTCACTATACATATACATTCACGATACATATACATTCACTATACATATACATTCACTATACATATACATTCACTATACATATACATTCACTATACATATACATTCACTATACATTCATTCACGATACATATACATTCACTATACATATACATTCACTATACATATACATTCATTTATACATATACATTCACGATACATATACATTCACTATACATATACATTCACGATATACATAAACATTCACGATACATATACATTCGATACATATACATTCACTATACATATACATTCACGATACATATACATTCACTATACATATACATTCACTATACATATACATTCACTATACATATACATTCATGATACATATACATTCACGATACATATACATTCACTATAGATATACATTCACGATACATATACATTCACGATACATATACATTCACTATACATATACATTCATGATACATATACATTCACGATACATATACATTCATGATACATATACATTCACTATACATATACATTCATTATACATATACATTCACGATACATATACATTCACGATACATATACATTCACGATACATATACATTCATGATACATATACATTCACGATACATATACATTCACGATACATATACATTCATGATACATATACATTCATGATACATATACATTCATGATACATATACATTCACGATACATATACATTCACGATACATATACATTCACTATACATATACATTCACG
>NW_027011877.1:0-15000 GCF_036934945.1 Oncorhynchus masou masou | reverse complement strand
GAGAGAGGGGCGAGCGAGAGGAGAGAGAGGGGCGAGCGAGGAGGAGAGAGCGGGGCGAGCGAGAGGAGAGAGCGGCTGTTAGCGAGAGGAGAGAGAGCGGGGCGAGCGAGAGGAGAGAGGGGCGAGCGAGAG
This sequence comes from Oncorhynchus masou masou, assembly GCF_036934945.1. NCBI lineage: Eukaryota > Metazoa > Chordata > Actinopteri > Salmoniformes > Salmonidae > Oncorhynchus > Oncorhynchus masou. The sequence goes on along the minus strand of NW_027011877.1, from coordinate 14,868 downwards.
AGAAAAGCGGGGCGAGCGAGAGGAGAGAGGGGCGAGCGAGAGAGAGAGAGGGGCGAGCGAGAGGAGAGAGGGGCGAGCGAGAGGGAGAGAGGGGCGAGCGAGAGAGAGAGAGGCGAGCGAGAGGAGGGGGCGAGAGAGAGAGCAGCGAGGAGAGAGAGGGGGGCGAGCGAAGGAAGAGGGGGGCGAGAGAGAGGAGGGGCGAGAGAGTGAGGCGAGAGAGAGAGATGGGCCAGAGAGAGAGAGGGGGCGAGAGAGAGAGGCAAGCGAGAGAGAAGAGAGATAGTTATTCAACACATGCACAGACAGGCAACTATAATAAACTACATGCTCAGGCACCAGCCACTGTTAATACAGGCATTTACAGCCACACACAACGAGATTGAAGCGAATATTCAGGGGCGAGAAAATCCAGAGCAGAACAGTAATGAAGCAGTTAAAACAAGAGGAACTCTCAATGGAGCAATACACACACACACACTAGGCATGCTCTCGAGCGAAGAGACCGGGCGCAGAAGGAGGAGCTCTCTCTCACACACACACACAGCACACACACGAGGCATGCGAGACACACGAGGCATGCTCTCCACACACACAGAGAGCGGGGCGACACACACAGAGACAAGGCATGCTCTCTATTCAACACACACACACACACACAGACAAGGCATGCTCTCTCACACAGCCACTGTTAATAGGCAGAGCATTTACAGCCACACACAACTCACATGCTCTCTCTTCCCAGAATACAGGGGCATGCTCTCTCTCTCACACAGACAGTAATAGGCATGCTTCTCTCAACACACACACTCAGGAGATGCTCTCTCACATACACACACTAGGCATGCTCTCTCACATACACACACACACACACTGGGCATGCTCTCTCTCACACACACTAGGCATGCTCTCTCATGCACACACACACTAGAGCATGCTCTCTCACACACACACACACTAGGCATGCTCTCTCTCTCACACACACACGGCATGCTCACTCACACACACAGAGGCATGCTCTCTCTCTCACACACACACACACTAGGCATGCTCTCTCTCACACACACACACACACACACTAGGCATGCTCTCTCTCCTCACACACACACTAGGCATGCTCACACTCACACACACACACACACTAGGCATGCAGCCTCTCTCACACACAGGCATTCTCTCTCACACACACACACTAGGCATGCTCTCTCACACACACACACAGGGTTGAGAAATCCACACACACACACTAGGCATGCTCTCTCACTAAACACACAGTGCACACTAGGCACGAGGATCTCTCTCTCACACACACTAGGCATGCTCTCTCTCACACACACACACACACACACGAGGCATGCTCTCTCTCACACACACACACACTAGGCATGAGCTCTCTCTCTCTCACACACACACACACACACACTCACACACACTCATGCTCTCTCTCACACACACACACTCGGCATGCTCTCTCTCACACACACTAGGAATTCTCTCTCACACACACACACTAGGCATGCTCTCTCACTCACACACACACACACACACACACACTAGGCATGCACTCTCCCTCTCTCACACACACACACTAGGCATGCTCTCTCTCACACACACACACTAGGCATGCTCTCTCTCACACACACACTAGGCATGCTCTCTCTCACACACACACTAGGCATGCTCTCTCTCACACACACACTAGGCATGCTCTCACTCACACACACACACTAGGCATGCTCTCTCTGCATACACACACTAGGCATGCTCTCTCACACATACACACACACTAGGCATGCTCTCTCTCTCAGACACACACACTAGGCATGCTCTCTCTCTCACACACACTAGGCATGCTCTCTCTCTCTCACACACACACTAGGCATGCTCTCTCACACACACACACTAGGCATGCTCTCTCTCACACACACACACACACTAGGCATGCTCTCTCACTCTCACACACACACTAGGCATGCTCTCTCACACACACACACTAGGCATGCTCTCTCTCACACACACACTGCATGCTCTCTCTCACACACACACTAGGCATGCTCTCTCTCACACACACACACTAGGCATGCTCTCTCTCACACACACACTAGGCACTCTCTCTCACACACACAGGCATGCTCTCTCTCTCACACACACACTAGGCATGCTCTCTCACACACACACTAGGCATGCTCTCTCTCACACACACACAGACTAGGCATGCTCTCTCACACACACACTAGGCATGCTCTCTCTCACACACACACTAGGCATGCTCTCTCACTCACACACACACTAGGCATGCTCTCTCTCTCACACACACACACAGGCATGCTCTCTCTCACACACACACACTAGGCATGCTCTCTCACTCTCACACACACTGGGCATGCTCTCTCACACACACACAAACACATGCTCACACACACTAGGCATGCTCTCTCTCACACACACACTAGGCATGCTCTCTCTCTCACACACACACTAGGCATGCTCTAGGCATGCTCTCACTCTCACACACACACTAGGCATGCTCTCTCTCTCACACACTAGGCATGCTCTCTCTCTCACACACTAGGCATGCTCTCTCTCACACACACACTAGGCATGCTCTCTCTCTCACACACACACTAGGCATGCTCTCTCTCACACACACACACTAGGCATGCTCTCTCTCACACACACACACACTAGGCATGCGCTCTCTCTCTCTCACTCTCACACACACTAGGCATGCTCTCTCTCACACACACACTAGGCATGCGCTCTCTCTCATACACACTAGGCATGCTCTCTCACACACACACACTAGGCATGCTCTCTCACACACACACACACACTAGGCATGCTCTCTCTCTCACACACACACACTAGGCATGCTCTCTCTCACACACACACACACACACACACGCTAGGCATGCTCTCTCTCTCACACACACTAGGCACACACACTAGGCATGCTCATGCTCACTCTCTCACACACACACACACTAGGCATGCTCTCTCTCACACACACACACTTGGCATGCTCTCTCTCTCACACACACACTAGGCATGCTCTCTCTCACACACACACTAGGCATGCTCTCTCACACACACACACACTAGGCATGCTCTCTCTCTCACACACACACTAGGCATGCTCCCTCTCACACACACATGCTCTCTCTCACACTAGGCATGCTCTCTCTCTCACACACACTAGGCATGCTCTCTCTCTCACACACACACTAGGCATGCTCTCTCTCTCACACACACAAACTAGGCATGCTCTCTCTCACACACACACACTAGGCATGCTCTCTCTCACACACACACTAGGCATGCTCTCTCTCCCACACACACACACTACGCTAGGCATGTGATCCTCTCACACACACTAGGCATGCTCTCTCTCACACACACTAGGCATGCTCTCTCTCACACACACACACACTAGGCATGCTCTCTCTCACACACACACACTAGGCATGCTCTCTCTCTCACACACACACGCTAGTTATGCTCTCTCTCACACACACACACACTAGGCATGCTCTCTCTCACACACACACTAGGCATGCTCTCTCTCTCACACACACGCTAGGCATGCTCTCTCTCTCACACACACGTTAGGCATGCTCTCTCTCTCACACACACGCACACTAGGCATGCTCTCTCTCTCACACACGCTAGGCATGCTCTCTCTCTCACACACACGCTAGGCATTTCTCTCTCTCACACACACGCTAGGCATGCCTCTCTCACACACACTAGGCATGCTCTCTCTCTCACACACACACGCTAGGCTCTCTCTCTCACACACACACTAGGCATGCTCTCTCTCACACACACACTAGGCATGCTCTCTCTCTAGGTATGCACACACACACACTAGGCATGCTCTCTCTCTCTCACACACACACTAGGCATGCTCTCTCTCTCTCTCACACACACACTAGGCATGCTCTCTCTCTCTCAAACACACAAGGCAGTTTATTCAGCATAAAATGTCAGTGTCTCTCTTACCTTGTGGCGTTTGTTTGGGTTGGTAGCGAATGGTTCAAAGATACACACTGTGTTCCCATAGGACGCGCAATCTAAGCAAAGTAACGTTCAATATCCCAACATTAATCGGTAGTTTTACACACCAGGGTTAATGGTGCAGTCAAAAGAGAGGAGGAGGAGGAGAGAGGAGAGGAGGAGGGAGGAGGGGACAGAAGAGACAAGGGGAGAAGAGAACAGAACTGCATTTGTCATCACAACATTATTGTAACTGCGTTTGTGTGTGTCTTACCCTGCCCAGTTGGTGGGAGCACTCAACACAGCCCACCTGGATGTTGCCATTTTGAGCCCCAGGGATGATCTGAACACACTCAAAATCACTGGCCAAGATCACTATATCACAGCCTGAACCATAGGCCTGGGAGAGGGGAGAGAAACACACAGACAGACAATTCAGTCAATCCAACACAATGCAAGACAACAGCAGCCTGGTCCCACATCTGATTGTGCCATATTACCAATTTGCTGAGACAATTTTAAAAATGTTTTTAATTTAACCTTTATTTAACTAGTCAAGTAATTTAAGAACAAATTATTATTTACAAAGACTCCTACCCCGGCCAAACCTTAAACCGGACTACGCTGGGCAATTGTGCGCCACCCTATGGGACTCCCAATCACGGCCTTTTTGTGATACAGCCTGGAATCGAACCAGGACCTGTAGTGATGCCTCTAGCACTGAGATGCAGTGCCTTAGACCACTGCACCACTCGGGAGCAATGACCAGTAGAGCTGAAAGGACAGCACAAACAGATCTGGGACCAGGTTACATATACAGTCCACTCCTCCTGGTAGGTAAATATACCTACTGAGACTGTCTGGTGAACTGCACTGTAGTCAAACAGATCTGGGATCAGGCTACATATACAGTCCACTCCTCCTGGTAGGTAAATATACCTACTGAGACTGTCTGGTGAACTGCACTGTAGTCAAACAGATCTGGGATCAGGCTACATATACAGTCCACTCCTCCTGGTAGGTAAATATACCTACTGAGACTGTCTGGTGAACTGCACTGTAGTCAAACAGATCTGGGATCAGGGTGTCCACTCCTCCTGGTAGGTAAATATACCATACACACCACTGGTAGGTAAATATACCTACTGAGACTGAACTGCACTGTAGTCAAACAGAGAGACAGAGAGGCTACAGTACAGCAGCTGTACCTCCATCACATCACTCTCTACACCATGCTAAGAAAAGTGTGTCTCCCCAAATGGCACCCTATTCCCTATATAGTGCATTAATTTTGACCATTGAGCCCCAGGGATGATCTATATAGTCTATAGGGATGCAAAGGGAATCGGGTGTCATTTGAGACGCATCCTAAGTCTCCATATGTTTAATTCAGGCTAGTGGTTAGGTAATGATGAGTTCTCTTAGAACAGGGCCATGTTTCCAGGTCTACACAGTCTAGTGATGTCAGCTGCTGGTTTGGGTTCTGGTTCCATGGAAAGGACATGACAGAATCTGGACATGGAACAAAGGCTAGTGAAAATAGAGGTGTGTTGAGTTTTAAAACAGATTTCAGAGGATGTGATTAGGTAACGTGAGAAGTGTTTGTAGAGTCAACACAGAGACTCTGGAACAAATAGTCCATTATTCCTCCTGGTAGGCATATATACCTAGAGTCTGGTGAAAATTAAAGAGGAGAAAATATTGCTGAGATCATATTGGAGGTTGTAGAGAGGAGGGAACATTCGAACAGAGGTTGTAGCTAAATTTTTTTAGGCCCTCCGTCCATTTGACTTTGACACCCCTGGGAGTGTGTCTCCCCAAATGGCACCCTATTCCCTATATAGGCACTACTTTTGACCAGGGTCTATAGGGATGCAAGGGAGGGTGTCATTTGAGGTTGTCTCCATATATTTAGGCTAGTGGTTAGAGATGAGTTCTCTTAGAACAGGGCCATGTTTCCAGTAGTCAGCTGCTGGTTTGGGTTCTGGTTCCATGGAAAGGCAGCGTTGTTCACGTGAAAAGAGAGGTGTGTTGAGAAAGATTTCAGAGGATGTGAGAGTGAGAAGTGTTTACAACACAGAGACTCTGGAACAAATAGAGAAGAGGTTGTAGAGAGGAGGGAGAGAGGTTGTAGAGAGAGGGAGGGAGAGAGGTTGTAGAGAGAGAGAGGGAGAGAGGTTGTAGAGAGAGAGAGGAGGGTAGAGAGAGAGGTTGGGAGAGAGAGGAGGAGAGAGGAAGGAGAGTTGTAGAGAGGGAGGAGAGGTTGTAGAGAGGAGGGAGAGAGGGTAGGAGAGAGGAGGGAGAGAGAAGGTTGTAGAGAGGAGGGAGAGAGGTTGTAGAGAGGGGGAGGAGAGAGGTTGTAGAGAGGGAGGAGAGGGTTGTAGAGAGGGAGGAGAGGTTGTAGAGAGAGGGAGGAGGGGGTTGTAGAGAGAGGGAGGAGAGAGGTTGTAGAGAGGGGGAGAGAGGTTGTAGAGAGAGGGAGGAGAGTTGTAGAGAGAGGGGGAGAGAGGTTGTAGAGAGAGGGGGAGAGAGGAAGGAGAGAGGTTGTAGAGAGGAGGGAGAGAGAGGGAGGAGAGAGGAGGGAGAGAGAAAGGTTGTAGAGAGAGGAGGGAGAGAGGTTGTAGAGAGGGAGGAGAGAGGTTGTAGAGAGAGGGAGGAGAGAGGTTGTAGAGAGAGGGAGGAGAGAGGTTGTAGAGAGAGGGAGGAGAGAGGTTGTAGAGAGAGGGAGAGGGGTTGTAGAGAGGTTGTAGAGAGAGGAGGAGAGAGGAAGGAGAGAGGTTGTAGAGAGGAGGGAGAGAGGGGGAGGAGAGAGGAGGGAGAGAGAAAGGTTGTAGAGAGGAGGGAAAGAGAGAGGTTGTAGAGAGGGAGGAGAGGAGGGAGAGAACGAGGAGAGAGGAGGAAAGAGAGAGGGAGGAGAGAGAGGCTGAAGAGAGGGAGGAGAGTGAGGGAGGAGGGAGAATGTATGTGTGAGAGAAAGTCAAACTTCTGTATGTGTGATGTCTACTGTTAATTTTTATTGTTTACCTTACTTGCTTTGGCAATGTTAACACATGTTTCCCATGCCAATAAAGCCCATTGAATTGAATTGAATTGAAAGAAGAGAAGGAGAGTAGAGGGAGAAAGATAAAGACCGGAGAGAGAGAGAGTGGTTGAGGAGAAAGAGGAAGTAAAGGAGAATAGATAATGTGTGTGTAAGAGAGAGGGGAGAAAAAGGAGGGAGAGGGAAGGAGAGAGGAGCAGTCCTAGTTGAGGTATTGCTGCAGCGGCTGAACATTACAGCTGGAATTAAAAGCAGTCACCGTCACGCACAGACTAGCCCTGCTCTACTCACCTACACCACGAGGAGAGATGAGGTGTGTATGACTGAGAGACCACTCTGTTCTGTACCTGTACAAAGTAACGTTGGAGTGTGTGTGTGTGTGTGTCATCGATCTACATGAACCTGATACAACAGAAACAACCGCTCAGCTCATCACGTCTGTCCAAGCACCTCTCACCTCGCCTCCGCCTGTCTGCCTGCCTGCCTGCCTGTCTGTCTGCCTGCCTTTTGACAAGAGCCTTCAAAGGCCATTTGGTATGCAGCCTATAGCAGCCTATATTCCCTCACAAAGCCAGTGTTTAGGTGGTCTAACATATACCTGCCTCACACATAGCTGAGTGCACTGTCACACCAGTCAGAGTTGGCAACACGACAAGCCCCAGGCAGCAGGGACAATGCAGTGAATGGAAGGAGTATGAATGAGGTCTGTTATATGTAACATGAGAAGAGATGTTGGCTGAAGACTGAACACATTTCATCAGGTTAATATTCATATAATAGAGACAGGAAGACTGAGTTCACAATACCAGCCCCCACACACACCACACACAGAGACAAACACCGCGCAAACACACACCACAGACACAGACAGACAAACACCAAGCAAATACAGACACACACACAAACACACACACAGACAAACACCACGCAAATACAAACACACAAACACAAAGAAAACACTATACACAGACACACACAAGCATGCACGCACACACACACACAAGATACACACAGACCATACACAGCTGTCACCTACAGAACAACCCAGTCAGGTAGGTGCCCTCGCATTTACTACCCGAGTGCCTTTAACATGTTCTTGATGTAGGTGTGTACCATTGACAGCAGTTGGATTGACCCTCTGTTGGATGTTAAGATGTTAAATGGTGGTTGAATAATGGAGGATCTGTCTGGCTCCATCTTGGAGTCACATAGTTAACCCTGACCAGGGCTCTAGGCTGCCCTTCTTCACAAGCAGCACGTGAGCACCTAAGTTGAAAAATGTAGGCGCACACAAATAAATGTAGGAGCACAATGAAAGATATGAGACATTAAAGCTAGAATCTTACATTTTCTAGGCGCACTGGTGCTCTTAAATATATATTTCAGGTCGCACAGTAAAATAAATAGGCGCAGATGTGAGTAAAATGCTTGTACTGTAGAGCCCTGCTGTGTGTGGGGGTGGGTGGGCGCTCACAGGCATCCCAACTGTCAGTGACTCTTCCCATGACTAACTCAATCATACCAGCATATCAGTGTACCACTGCAGATAGGTTTTACATCAACTAAACCCTCTCCTTTCACACACATTATGGCAGTCTGTGTCCCAAATGGCATCCCGTTCCCTTTATAGTACACTACTTTAGACCACGGACAAAAACTGTAGAAAACAACACTAGAGCGAGCAGGCAGGCAGGCTGGGCGTTCACCCACGGTGCTCACAATGACACTGGGCGTTCACCCACGGTGCTCACAATGACACTGGGCGTTCACCCACGGTGCTCACAATGACACTGGGCGTTCACCCACGGTGCTCACAATGACACTGGGCGTTCACCCACGGTGCTCACAATGACACTGGGCGTTCACCCACGGTGCTCACAATGACACTGGGCGTTCACCCACGGTGCTCACAATGACACTGGGCGTTCACTCACGGTGCTCACAATGACACTGGGCGTTCACCCACGGTGCTCACAAAGACAGGAATCACAGATTATGGTAATTATGGTAATTCATGCATCTTATTAATAGAACATGCAACTCATGTAATGAGGCAGCCAATAAAATGTCATTTTCAAACATTTGACAAAATGCAATTTTGGAAAACACCATTCTAAACAGAGCACCTGGGAAAACACCATTCTAAACAGAGCACCTTGGAAAACACCATTCTAAACAGAGCACCTGGGAAAACACCATTCTAAACAGAGCACCTGGGAAAACACCATTCTATGGGTTGCTAATATGATTACAATTGGACAATGAAAGAAAGTTGATATGAAGAGAAAAATGGCATAGTGGTGGGTCCAATAGGGAAGTAAATGGAAATTTGCAAACATGATATAATTACTCCTGTCTATACAGAAATAAATCTAATCACTCAAAATACATCCCCAGAGAGCGTGACTTAGCCACAGAGGAATCAAGGATCATTAGCTTATTTTAAACAATTGCTGTGGATTGTTTCACATCACAAGCTAGTAGGCCCGCAATTTGGGCAGCGCGCTTGGCAACAGGCCCAGCTGATTACTGAGTCGCGGCTGTCAGTAACACACATGTAAAATAAGTGATAATGTGTGGAGTGTAATGTTTTATGTTGAGACAAGGAGATGGGGAGGGATGTGTGGTGGAGATATAGGCCAGTCTCTCCCCAGAATGGCTCAGCCGACACCCGCAAACTCCTGCACATTCATTGAGTGAATTGTTTGCCCTTAGATATTTTTGATCAATTCCCCATTACATGTCACCAGTAGTAAATGTTCCTTTAATCCCTGTCATTTCATTACATTCATTTATGTTAATGTATGTATTAAGTACAATAATTCCCCTTTCTCACAGTGAAAAGGTTGTTCCAGAATTCACAACCTGCTCTACTTGTCAGTAACAGGTTTTGGTTTATTTCATAACTATCATACATTTTTTAATTGTTATTGGTTTGGAGTGTTCCATTTGAGCAATGAGCATGTGTCTAGTTTCTCTGTCCTGATAATGTTGAGGGGGGGCGGGTGTGCCTGGGCACACATAGAAGTACCTGGCCTGCTGAGGCTGGTCTCTCATTAGTTGACTTAATAAAAATGATAAACATTAAAAGTTATGATTAACCACACGACAATCATTGAGAAAGGAAAAAGTTATTATTGAAATGAAACTGTTCCGTGAAAATGCGCATAAGAAAATCCTACCTGGCACACAGAACAGTAGAAACGGAAGGATAAATTGTAGCTTACCCGAACTTCAAATTCACAAGCCGCCTATGAAGTCTTCATGAAATAATTGCCTCCATGTTTCCATGGGGGATTTTGCCTATAGGCTACTTTGAAACTAGGTGAGACGTGCTTCATAATATGAAATACATCATTGTTGTTTCAAACAATGAAGTACGTTTTCAAAATGCATAGTGCCTCCAGCTGACATTGTACAGTGGTGTGACGCTGACAGCCTGTTTCCTGCACTTGAATGGGAGGCGCACTTCAATTACCAGTTGAGAAATAAAAATAGTAGCTCTTTAAATCGCGCACCAAATGTATTTTTAACACGTGATTGCAATTGTTGCAATGAATGGGCTTGTGAAAGCACTCGTTTTACTCCAGCAACAAGCAGCTGAGGATTGTATTGTTGTATTGGATAAATAAGATACTTTTAGTGTATCTGGACAACCCTTCTAATTAGTGGATTTGGATATTTCAGCCACACCCGTCGAGCACACAGCCGTGCAATCTCCATAGACAAACATTGACAGTAGAATGGTCCGCAACTGAAGAGCTCAGTGACCTTCAACAAGTTAGTTTGTCAAATTTGTGCCCTGCTAGAGCTGCCCCAGTCCACTGTAAGTGCTGTTATTGTGAAGTGGAAACATCTAGGAGTAACAGCTCAGCAGCAGTGTTAGGCTACACAAGCTCACAGAACAGGACGGCCAAGCATGTAAAAACCCTCTGTCCTCGGTTGCAAAAATCACTTCACTACCAAGTTACAAACTGCCTCTGGAAAGCAACGTCAGCACAATAACTGTTAGTCTGGAGCTTCATGAAAAGGGTTTTGTTGGCCGAGCAGCCGCACACAAGTCTAAGATCACCATGCGCAATGCCAAGTGTTGCCTGGTGTTGTAAAGCTCACTGCCATTGGACTCTGGAGCAGTGGAAACGTGATCACGCTTCACCGTCTCCTGTTTCAGCATGACAACGCCCCCGTGCACAAAGCGAGGTCCATACAGAAATGGTTTGTCAAGATCGGTGAGGAGAAACTTGACTGGCCTGCACAGAGCCCTGACCTCAACTAATGCTCTTGTGGCTGAATGGAAGCAAGTCCCCTCAGCAATGTTCCAACATCTAGTGGAAAGCCTCCCAGAAGAGCGGAGGCTGTTATAGCAGCAAATGGGGGACCAACTCCATATGAATGGCTATGATTTTGGAATGAAATGTTGACGAGGTGTCCACATACCTTTGGCCATGTAGTGTACATGATTACTAACGAAAATACACACAGCCAAATCCATTATTAACCTATAGAGTGATAAACATGACAGCAAATGTATTATCTGCAATGGGATTTATTTTCAGTTGTATTTATCAGCTTTCATATAATAACTTTATGGCCAAAAGTCGCTATTATCCAATGGTGTGAGTGTGTGTTAAAGACAGGGCCCTGGGTTAAGGGTCTCAGTGTGAGTGTATCCTGGGTGAGCCCTAAGGGTCTCAGTGTGAGTGTGTGTTAAAGACAGGGCCCTGGGTGAGCCCTAAGGGTCTCAGTGTGAGTGTGTGTTAAAGACAGGGCCCTGGGTGAGGCCTAAGGGTCTCAGTGTGAGTGTGTGTTAAAGACAGGGCCCTGTGTGAGCCCTAAGGGTCTCAGTGTGAGTGTGTGTTAAAGACAGGGCCCTGGGTGAGCCCTAAGGGTCTCAGTGTGAGTGTGTGTTAAAGACAGGGCCCTGGGTGAGCCCCTAAGGGTCTCAGTGTGTGTGAGTGTGTGTTAAAGACAGGGCCCTGGGTGAGCCCCTAAGGGTCTCAGTGTGAGTGTGTGTTAAAGACAGGGCCCTGGGTGAGCCCTAAGGGTCTCAGTGTGAGTGTGTGTTAAAGACAGGGCCCTGGGTGAGCCCTAAGGGTCTCAGTGTGAGTGTGTGTTAAAGACAGGGCCCTGGGTGAGCCTAAGGGTCTCAGTGTGAGTGTGTGTTGCAAAGACAGGGCCCTGGGTGAGCCCTAAGGGTCTCAGTGTGGTGTGTGTTAAAGACAGGGCCCTGGGTGAGCCCTAAGGGTCTCAGTGTGAGTGTGTTAAAAGACAGGGCCCTGGGTGAGCCTAAGGGTCTCCAGGACCCTGGGTGCCTAAGGGTCTCAGTGTGAGTGTGTGTTAAAGACAGGGCCCTGGGTGAGCCCTAAGGGTCTCAGTGTAAATCGTTAGACCTAGTGTGGTTCTGGAGGTTTCTTCCCATCTGAGGGCTACATGGGGCTCTGGTCAAAAGGAGTGCACTATATAGGGAATAGGGTGCCATTGTGGACGAAACAGACACTGAGCCACCAGCCCTCAGGGATGGAACACAATGGAACACAATAGTAGTCGTTCGGCCTATGCTTTCAGCTGTAGTAGTATAGGCCAATGCATTCATCATTGTGTAAGATGGAATTGTATTATTTTAAACAATACAAAACATAAACGTACAAATGACAACATCACACGAATATCAACTGCATCACATGCTCAGACCCACCTGCTCAGACCCACCTGCTCAGACCCACCTGCTCAGACCCACCTGCTCAGACCCCCAATTCCAGCGTCTGCATCTCTCCACCACAAGGCATCAAAATGCACCATTTTGTAAGGCCAATGCATTCGTAAAGCAAATGTCTCATGTGGCTGTTATAAAGTCTTTATGAATGTGCCTACAATAAACTGTTACCATGTTTTCCATGTTATGCTAGCCTATGTCCCAAAGCAAGTAGCCTCTAGCGTAGGCTCCATTCCCATGGTTGTTTCACCACATACTATAAGCAGCTGGTTCAAAATCACTCCACTGTACACTATTATTAATAGCATTTAGAAGTCTGAATATAAAGAACGCCCTGCGCGCCAACCATGTGTGTGAGAGTGACATGAAGGTGTTTAGTATTTTCCCTCTCGAGCAAGTTTCAAACAGAGGCCAACATTATGTACCACAAGCAGCTGCTGTGAGCAATGATGAGGTCCTCATATCTCTCAAAATACAATCAGGGGGAAACAGTTTGGAAAGCAAATGGCTATTGCTGTCAAGAGAAGACAGTGAAAAGACTAATGTTTTACAGTTAAGAAAATGCTCAACTTGATTGATCAAACAGTACAGCCTCTTATTGACACCAGTGGAGAGCCTCAGCCATATCCCCAGTGAGTGGGAATATTCACTCTATCATTGTTGGGGCAGCCAGTGCCACATCAAAGTTAGTTTTTGGACAGTCATTTCCTCCTCCAGGTTAGATGGATGTCATAGTGTAGGTTATTTGGGTCTCCCCTTCTCGTAGACCTGTTATATGGATGAGACAACGTTTTTATTGATCTGATTTGTCAGTCAGCCGAGTATTCTACCCTGTAATTTTAGTCATATTAAAAAAGATGACCCTAATGTTTCCAGTAATATAAAGTTTAGTAAAATTGCATGAAATGTGTTTATAACAGGCAACATTTTTCCCGTGCAAAGAAAGAACAAATGTATCTGATACAGCCTAAAGCACACTGAACGGTCTATTTGTGAAGAGGTATATTACTATCCTAAACTATGACTATGTCATCTACTCACCACATTAGGAAAAATAGGCTTCTTTACAAAAGTCTGCAAATGTGATGCATGGAATGATTTATTATTAAAGGATACTGTTTTAGGTTAAACTTTGCTTCCCAAACTTGAAACACGTGTGGCGCATAGAGCACCGACCTCCGGGCACGAACCTCCGCTCCCCTTCCTGCATTTCAACACATTTTTGCCATGGTGCAGAGAGAAACATGTGAAGGTTTATAATGCTATTCTACACATTTTGTCATGAGGCTTACAGAAAATATTGCAGTTTTAAAGCTAATTTCCTGGAGGCCCAAGATATCACCCATAGGACACAGTGAAACCGCCCTAATAACACACCCAGAGACTGTACCACTACAGGTACTGTAGCCTCCCCATATAACAACAGTATGTGATGTACTACCGTCTCTGACAGGGGTCTGGCGCTTTGTGGCGCAGCAGCTTGTGAACAGCTTACCCTGCCACTGCAGGGGTTACTGGTTCAAATCCTGCTTAGGCTGTTCCCTCTCGTCAGCTCTGAGATGCTGCAGCTCAGTGTGTGTAGGCTAGTATCAGATAGACTTCACTGTTAGACTGGCTGTGTGTAGGCTAGTATCAGATAGACTTCACTGTTAGACTAGCTGTGTGTAGGCTAGTATCAGATAGACTTCACTGTTAGACTAGCTGTGTGTAGGCTAGTATCAGATAGACTTCACTGTTAGACTAGCTGTGTGTAGGCTAGTATCAGATAGACTTCACTGTTAGACTAGCTGTGTGTAGGCTAGTATCAGATAGACTTCACTGTTAGACTAGCTGTGTGTAGGCTAGTATCAGATAGACTTCACTGTTAGACTAGCTGTGTGTAGGCTAGTATCAGATAGACTTCACTGTTAGACTAGCTGTGTGTAGGCTAGTATCAGATAGACTTCACTGTTAGACTAGCTGTGTGTAGGCTAGTATCAGATAGACTTCACTGTTAGACTAGCTGTGTGTAGGCTAGTATCAGATAGACTTCACTGTTAGACTAGCTGTTGTGTAGGCTAGTATCAGATGGACTTCACTGTTAGACTAGCTGTGTGTAGGCTAGTATCAGATAGACTTCACT
>NW_027011876.1:12500-21820 GCF_036934945.1 Oncorhynchus masou masou | reverse complement strand
TATTACATCCTACTGTTAGTTAATACAGTATTACATCCTACTGTTAGTTAATCAGTATTACATCCTACTGTTAGTTAATACAGTATATATGTGTTATTGTATGCCGGCGCCACGCATCTACTGTTAGTTAATGCAATTATTACATCCTACTGTTAGTTAATACAGTATTACATCCTACTGTTGGCAGATTATCTGGGTGACACGTACTATTGTTCATACAGTGTTATCCTACTGTTAGTTAATACGGTATTACATCCTACTGTTAGTTAATACGGTATTACATCCTACTGTTAGTTAATACAGTATTACATCCTACTGTTAGTTAATACAGTATTACATCCTACTGTTAGTTAATACGGTTATTACATCCTACTGTTAGTTAATACAGTATTACATCCTACTGTTAGTTAATACAGTATTACATCCTACTAGTTAGTTAATACAGTATTACATCCTACTGTTAGTTAATACGGTATTACATCCTACTGTTAGTTAATACAGTATTACATCCTACTGTTAGTTAATTACAGTATTACATCCTACTGTTAGTTAATACAGTATTACATCCTACTGTTAGTTAATACAGTATTACATCCTACTGTTAGTTAATACAGTATTACATCCTACTGTTAGTTAATACAGTATTACATCCTACTGTTAGTTAATACAGTATTACATCCTACTGTTAGTTAATACAGTATTACATCCTACTGTTAGTTAATACAGTATTACATCCTACTGTTAGTTAATACAGTATTACATCCTACTGTTAGTTAATACAGTATTACATCCTACTGTTAGTTAATACAGTATTACATCCTACTGTTAGTTAATACAGTATTACATCCTACTGTTAGTTAATACAGTATTACATCCTACTGTTAGTTAATACGGTATTACATCCTACTGTTAGTTAATCACAGTATTACATCCTACTGTTAGTTAATACAGTATTACATCCTACTGTTAGTTAATACAGTATTACATCCTACTGTTAGTTAATACGGTATTACATCCTACTGTTAGTTAATACGGTGTTACATCCTACTGTTAGTTAATACGGTATTACATCCTACTGTTAGTTAATACAGTATTACATCCTACTGTTAGTTAATACAGTATTACATCCTACTGTTAGTTAATACGGTATTACATCCTACTGTTAGTTAATACGGTATTACATCCTACTGTTAGTTAATACAGTATTACATCCTACTGTTAGTTAATACAGTATTACATCCTACTGTTAGTTAATACAGTATTACATCCTACTGTTAGTTAATACGGTATTACATCCTACTGTTAGTTAATACGGTATTACATCCTACTGTTAGTTAATACAGTATTACATCCTACTGTTAGTTAATACAGTATTACATCCTACTGTTAGTTAATACAGTATTACATCCTACTGTTAGTTAATACAGTATTACATCCTACTGTTAGTTAATACGGTATTACATCCTACTGTTAGTTAATACAGTATTACATCCTACTGTTAGTTAATACAGTATTACATCCTACTGTTAGTTAATACGGTATTACATCCTACTGTTAGTTAATACAGTATTACATCCTACTGTTAGTTAATACAGTATTACATCCTACTGTTAGTTAATACAGTATTACATCCTACTGTTAGTTAATACAGTATTACATCCTACTGTTAGTTAATACGGTATTACATCCTACTGTTAGTTAATACAGTGTTACATCCTACTGTTAGTTAATACGGTATTACATCCTACTAGTTAGTTAATACGGTATTACATCCTACTGTTAGTTAATACAGTATTACATCCTACTGTTAGTTAATACAGTATTACATCCTACTGTTAGTTAATACAGTATTACATCCTACTGTTAGTTAATACGGTATTACATCCTACTGTTAGTTAATACAGTGTTACATCCTACTGTTAGTTAATACGGTATTACATCCTACAGTTAGTTAATACGGTATTACATCCTACTGTTAGTTAATACAGTATTACATCCTACTGTTAGTTAATACAGTATTACATCCTACTGTTAGTTAATACGGTATTACATCCTACTGTTAGTTAATACAGTATTACATCCTACTGTTAGTTAATACAGTATTACATCCTACAGTTAGTTAATACAGTATTACATCCTACTGTTAGTTAATACAGTATTACATCCTACTGTTAGTTAATACGGTATTACATCCTACTGTTAGTTAATACAGTATTACATCCTACTGTTAGTTAATACGGTATTACATCCTACTGTTAGTTAATACAGTATTACATCCTACTGTTAGTTAATACGGTATTACATCCTACTGTTAGTTAATACGGTATTACATCCTACTGTTAGTTAATACAGTATTACATCCTACTGTTAGTTAATACGGTATTACATCCTACTGTTAGTTAATGCAGTATTACATCCTACTGTTAGTTAATACAGTATTACATCCTACTGTTAGTTAATACGGTATTACATCCTACTGTTAGTTAATACAGTATTACATCCTACTGTTAGTACAGTATTACATCCTACTGTTAGTTAATACAGTATTACATCCTACTGTTAGTTAATCGTGTTACATCCTACTGTTAGTTAATACGGTATTTAGTACATCCTACTGTTGATTAATACAGTATTACATCCTACTGTTAGTTAATACAGTATTACATCCTACTGTTAGTTAATACATCCTACTGTTAGTTAATACAGTATTACATCCTACTGTTAGTTATGCGGTATTACATCCTACTATTAGTTAATACAGTGTTACATCCTGTTAGTTAATACGGTATTACATCCTACAGTTAGTTAATACGGTATTACATCCTACTGTTAGTTAATACAGTATTACATCCTACTGTTAGTTAATACAGTATTACATCCTACTGTTAGTTAATACGGTATTACATCCTACTGTTAGTTAATACAGTATTACATCCTACTGTTAGTTAATACAGTATTACATCCTACAGTTAGTTAATACAGTATTACATCCTACTGTTAGTTAATACAGTATTACATCCTACTGTTAGTTAATACGGTATTACATCCACAGTTAGTACAGTATTACATCCTACTGTTAGTTAATACGGTATTACATCCTACTGTTAGTTAATCGTTACATCCTATGTTAGTTAATACAGTATTACATCCTACTGTTAGTTAATACGGTATTACATCCTACTGTTAGTTAATACAGTATTACATCCTACTGTTAGTTAATACAGTATTACATCCTACTGTTAGTTAATACGGTATTACATCCTACTGTTAGTTAATACAGTATTACATCCTACTGTTAGTACAGTATTACATCCTACTGTTAGTTAATACGGTATTATATCCTACTGTTAGTTAATACAGTATTACATCCTACTGTTAGTTAATACAGTATTACATCCTACTGTTAGTTAATACAGTATTACATCCTACTGTTAGTTAATACAGTATTACATCCTACTGTTAGTTAATACAGTATTACATCCTACTGTTAGTTAATACAGTATATCCTACTGTTAGTTAATACAGTATTACATCCTACTGTTAGTTAATACGGTATTACATCCTACTGTTAGTTAATACAGTATTACATCCTACTGTTAGTTAATACAGTATTACATCCTACTGTTAGTTAATACGGTATTACATCCTACTGTTAGTTAATACAGTATTACATCCTACTGTTAGTTAATACAGTATTACATCCTACTGTTAGTTAATACGGTATTACATCCTACTGTTAGTTAATACAGTATTACATCCTACCATTAGTTATACAGTATTACATCCTACTGTTAGTTAATACAGTATTACATCCTACTGTTAGTTAATACAGTATTACATCCTACTGTTAGTTAATACAGTATTACATCTACTGTTAGTTAATACAGTATTACATCCTACTGTTAGTTAATACGGTATTACATCCTACTGTTAGTTAATACAGTGTTACATCCTACTGTTAGTTAATACGGTATTACATCCTACAGTTAGTTAATACGGTATTACATCTACTGTTAGTTAATACAGTATTACATCCTACAGTTAGTTAATACAGTATTACATCCTACTGTTAGTTAATACAGTATTACATCCTACAGTTAGTTAATACAGTATTACATCCTACTGTTAGTTAATACAGTATTACATCCTACTGTTAGTTAATACAGTATTACATCCTACTGTTAGTTAATACGGCATTACATCCTACAGTTAGTACAGTATTACATCCTACTGTTAGTTAATGCGGTATTACATCCTACTGTTAGTTAATACGGTATTACATCCTACTGTTAGTTAATACGGTATTACATCCTACTGTTAGTTAATACGGTATTACATCCTACTGTTAGTTAATACAGTATTACATCCTACTGTTAGTTAATACGGTATTACATCCTACAGTTAGTACAGTATTACATCCTACTGTTAGTTAATACGGTATTACATCCTACTGTTAGTTAATACGGTATTACATCCTACTGTTAGTTAATACGGTATTACATCCTACTGTTAGTTAATACGTATTACATCCTACTGTTAGTTAATACAGTATTACATCCTACTGTTAGTTAATACGGTATTACATCCTACTGTTAGTTAATACGGTATTACATCCTACTGTTAGTTAATACAGTATTACATCCTACTGTTAGTTAATACGGTATTACATCCTACTGTTAGTTAATACAGTATTACATCCTACAGTTAGTTAATACAGTATTACATCCTACTGTTAGTTAATACAGTATTACATCCTACTGTTAGTTAATACAGTATTACATCCTACTGTTAGTTAATACAGTATTACATCCTACAGTTAGTTAATACAGTATTACATCCTACTGTTAGTTAATACAGTATTACATCCTACTGTTAGTTAATACAGTATTACATCCTACTGTTAGTTAATACAGTATTACATCCTACTGTTAGTTAATACAGTATTACATCCTACTGTTAGTTAATACAGTATTACATCCTACAGTTGTTAATACAGTATTACATCCTACTATTACGGTAATTACATCCTACTGTTAGTTAATACAGTATTACATCCTACTGTTAGTTAATACAGTATTACATCCTACAGTTAGTACAGTATTACATCCTACTGTTAGTTAATACGGTATTACATCCTACTGTTAGTTAATACGGTATTACATCCTACTGTTAGTTAATACGGTATTACATCCTACTGTTAGTTAATACGGTATTACATCCTACTGTTAGTTAATACAGTATTACATCCTACTGTTAGTTAATACGGTATTACATCCTACAGTTAGTACAGTATTACATCCTACTGTTAGTTAATACGGTATTACATCCCTACTGTTAGTTAATACGGTATTACATCCTACTGTTAGTTAATACGGTATTACATCCTACTGTTAGTTTGGTATTATCCTACTGTTAGTTAATACAGTATTACATCCTACTGGGTTAATACAGTATTACATCCTACTGTTAGTTAATACGGTATTACATCCTACTGTTAGTTAATACGGTATTACATCCTACTGTTAGTTAATACGGTATTACATCCTCTGTTAGTTAATACGGTATTACATCCTACTGTTAGTTAATACAGTATTACATCCTACTGTTAGTTAATACGGTATTACATCCTACAGTTAGTACAGTATTACATCCTACTGTTAGTTAATGCAGTATTACATCCTACTGTTAGTTAATACAGTATTACATCCTACTGTTAGTTAATACGGTATTACATCCTACTGTTAGTTAATACGGTATTACATCCTACTGTTAGTTAATACAGTATTACATCCTACTGTTAGTTTACGGTATTACATCCCTACAGATTAGTACAGTATTACATCCTACTGTTAGTTAATACGGTATTACATCCTACTGTTAGTTAATACAGTATTACATCCTACTGTTAGTTAATACGGTATTACATCCTACTGTTAGTTAATACGGTATTACATCCTACTGTTAGTTAATACAGTATTACATCCTACTGTTAGTTAATACAGTATTACATCCTACTGTTAGTTAATACGGTATTACATCCTACAGTTAATACAGTATTACATCCTACTGTTAGTTAATACGGTATTACATCCTACTGTTAGTTAATACAGTATTACATCCTACTGTTTACAGTATTACATTACTGTTAGTTAATACAGTATTACATCCTACTGTTAGTTAATACAGTATTACATCCTACTGTTAGTTAATAGTATTACATCCTACAGTTAGTTAATACATACATCCTACTGTTAGTTAATACAGTATTACATCCTACTGTTAGTTAATACAGTATTACATCCTACTGTTAGTTAATACAGTATTACATCCTACTGTTAGTTAATGCGGTATTACATCCTACTGTTAGTTAATACAGTATTACATCCTACAGTTAGTTAATACAGTATTACATCCTACTGTTAGTTAATACAGTATTACATCCTACTGTTAGTTAATACAGTATTACATCCTACTAGTTAGTTAATACGGTATTACATCCTACAGTTAGTACAGTATTACATCCTACTGTTAGTTAATACGGTATTACATCCTACTGTTAGTTAATACGGTATTACATCCTACTGTTAGTTAATACGGTATTACATCCTACTGTTAGTTAATACAGTATTACATCCTACTGTTAGTTAATACAGTATTACATCCTACTGTTAGTTAATACGGTATTACATCCTACAGTTAGTACAGTATTACATCCTACTGTTAGTTAATACGGTATTACATCCTACTGTTAGTTAATACGTATTACATCCTACTGTTAGTTAATACGGTATTACATCTACTGTTAGTTAATACGGTATTACATCCCTGTTAGTTAATACAGTATTACATCCTACTGTTAGTTAATACGGTATTACATCCTACTGTTAGTTAATACGGTATTACATCCTACTGTTAGTTAATACGGTATTACATCCTTCTGTTAGTTAATACAGTATTACATCCTACTGTTAGTTAATACAGTATTACATCCTACTGTTAGTTAATACGGTATTACATCCTACTGTTAGTTAATACAGTATTACATCCTACTGTTAGTTAATACAGTATTACATCCTACTGTTAGTTAATACAGTATTACATCCTACTGTTAGTTAATACGGTATTACATCCTACTGTTAGTTAATACAATCCCATCCTACTGTTAGTTAATACAGTATTACATCCTACTGTTAGTTAATACAGTATTACATCCTACTGTTAGTTAATACAGTATTACATCCTACTGTTAGTTAATACAGTATTACATCCTACTGTTAGTTAATACGGTATTACATCCTACTGTTAGTTAATACGGTATTACATCCTACTGTTAGTTAATACAGTATTACATCCTACAGTTAGTACAGTATTACATCCTACTGTTAGTTAATACGATTATTACACATCTACTGTTGAATTAATACGGTATTACATCTACTGTCAAGTTAATACGGTATTACATCCTACTGTTAGTTAATACGGTATTACATCCTACTGTTAGTTAATACAGTATTACATCCTACTGTTAGTTAATGCGTTTTACATCCTACAGTTAGTACAGTATTACATCCTACTGTTAGTTAATACGGTATTACATCCCCTACTGTTAGTTAATACGGTATTACATCCTACTGTTAGTTAATACGGTATTACATCCTACTGTTAGTTAATACGGTACATCCTACTGTTAGTTAATACAGTATTACATCCTACTGTTAGTTAATACGGTATTACATCCTGCTGTTAGTTAATGCGGTATTACATCCTACTGTTAGTTAATACGGTATTACATCCTTCTGTTAGTTAATACAGTATTACATCCTACTGTTAGTTAATACAGTATTACATCCTACTGTTAGTTAATACGGTATTACATCCCTACTGTTAGTTAATACAGTATTACATCCTACTGTTAGTTAATACAGTATTACATCTACTGTTAGTTAATACAGTAATTACATCCTACTGTTAGTTAATACGGTATTACATCCTACTGTTAGTTAATACAGTATTACATCCTACTGTTAGTTAATACAGTATTACATCCTACTGTTAGTTAATACAGTATTACATCCTACTGTTAGTTAATACAGTATTACATCCTACTGTTAGATTAATACAGTATTACATCCTACTGTTAGTTAATACGGTATTACATCCTGCTGTTAGTTAATCGGTATTACATCCTACTGTTAGTTAATACAGTATTACATCCTACTGTTAGTACAGTATTACATCCTACTGTTAGTTAATACGGTATTACATCCTACAGTTAGTACAGTATTACATCCTACTGTTAGTTAATACGGTATTACATCCTACTGTTAGTTAATACGGTATTACATCCTACTGTTAGTTAATACGGTATTACATCCTACTGTTAGTTAATACGGTATTACATCCTACTGTTAGTTAATACAGTATTACATCCTACTGTTAGTTAATACAGTATTACATCCTACTGTTAGTTAATACAGTATTACATCCTACTGTTAGTTAATACGGTATTACATCCTACTGTTAGTTAATACGGTATTACATCCTACTGTTAGTTAATGCAGTATTACATCCTACTGTTAGTTAATACAGTATTACATCCCCTACTGTTAGTTAATACAGTATTACATCCTACTGTTAGTTAATGCAGTATTACATCCTACTGTTAGTTAATACAGTATTACATCCTACTGTTAGTTAATACGGTATTACATCCTACTGTTAGTTAATACGGTATTACATCCTACTGTTAGTTAATACAGTATTACATCCTACTGTTAGTTAATACAGTATTACATCCTACTACTGTTAGTTAATACGGTATTACATCCTACTGTTAGTTAATACGGTATTACATCCTACTGTTAGTTAATACAGTATTATTACATCCTACTGTTAGTTAATACGGTATTACATCTACTGTTAGTTAATACGGTATTACATCCTACTGTTAGTTAATACAGTATTACATCCTACTGTTAGTTAATACAGTATTACATCCTACTGTTAGTTAATACAGTATTACATCCTACTGTTAGTTAATACAGTATTACATCCTACTGTTAGTTAATACGGTATTACATCCTACTGTTAGTTAATACGGTATTACATCCTACTGTTAGTTAATACAGTATTACATCCTACTGTTAGTTAATACAGTATTACATCCTACTGTTAGTTAATACAGTATTACATCCTACTGTTAGTTAATACAGTATTACATCCTACTGTTAGTTAATACAGTATTACATCCTACTGTTAGTTAATACGGTATTACATCCTACTGTTAGTTAATACAGTATTACATCCTACTGTTAGTTAAT
>NW_027011876.1:0-7500 GCF_036934945.1 Oncorhynchus masou masou | reverse complement strand
ACTGCAGGTAGATTGTAGGTTTTAATTTTCAATAAAAATGTTGGAAAAGCAACAGTTGTCATCTGGCTCTCCATCCACAGGCAGGGGGACAAACCCCTCACCAGCTAAACATTTCTTATGTGTTAGGTCCAGCAGCCTGTCACATTCAGTCAGTCACATTCAGTCAGTCACATTCAGTCACATTCAGTCACATTCAGTCACATTCAGTCACATTCAGTCATTCAGTTAGTCACATTCAGTCATTTCAGTCACATTCAGTCACATTCAGTCAGTCACATTCAGTCACATTCAGTCACATTCAGTCAGTCACATTCAGTCACATTCAGTCAGCAGTCACATTCAGTCACATTCAGTCAGTCACATTCAGTCAGTCCAGTCACATTCAGTCAGTCACATTCAGTCACATTCAGTCAGTCACATTCAGTTAGTCACATTCCAGTCACATTCAGTCACATTCAGTCAGCAGTCACATTCAGTCACATTCAGCAGTCACATTCAGTCACATTCAGTCATTCAGTCACATTCAGTCAGCAGTCACATTCAGTCACATTAAGTCACATTCAGTCACATTCAGTCAGCAGTCACATCAGTCAGTCACATTCAGTCAGTCACATTCAGTCACATTCAGTCACATTCAGTCAGTCACATTCAGTCACATTCAGTCAGCAGTCACATTCAGTCACATTCAGTCAGTCACATTCAGTCAGCAGTCACATTCAGTCAGTCACATTCAGTCACATTCAGTCAGTCACATTCAGTCTCCAGTCACATTCAGTCACATTCAGTCAGCAGTCACATTCAGTCAGCAGTCACATTCAGTCACATTCAGTCAGCAGTCAGTCACATTCAGTCAGCAGTCACATTCAGTCACATTCAGTCACATTCAGTCAGCAGTCATAAGTCACAAGAATCCTAAGCACAAGAATCCTCGTGTGTCAGATGCTCGTCCCAGAAAAGCTATGTGGTCAAACCGTAATTATAGCCATTCTATTCAGCAACGGCTGGATTGCACACAATCATACCCCTTCACCGAGTCCGGAAGTATGTGTGTAAGAGGTAGAAACCTATGAAGAAGATGAGTAGGCGGCCAGTACGATGCAGAAAACTAGCAGATCAGCCTGTCAGGCCGAGGTTGAAACCTGAGCACACACCCTCCTGTGTTTTTTTTGTTTGAAACCCGTGTGTGTGTGTGTGTGTGTGTGTGTGTGTGTGTGTGTGTGTGTGTGTGTGTGTGTGTGTATATAATTGCCGGGTTGTGCTGTTCGGACATCTACTCAAGTGCAATTAGATTGGTCAGTAACCTTGTTGTGTGAGTGCGTGAGTGAGTGAGTGAGTGAATGAGTGAGTGAGTGAGTGAGTGAGTGAGAGAAGAGAGAGACAGACTTTGACTTTTTGTCTTTTCTCTGTCTTTCCAAACCAAAGAAGAAGGAGCTGGGAGCATCTCCTTGAGCATGGAGAACCTGGCTCTTACATGTGCTCCCTTTGCTTTGACCTGGAAAAAACTGCCCAGGTCCCTACGTAGTTCGGCTAAATTAGCCTGGAGGCCTACATTGACTGGCTGGCTGTCACCTCCAGGGCCATTGAAGAGAGTCTGGAAAAACAAAACTCCTCATCCTCTTCCTCAGACTCACTTTCCTCCTCATCTCTATCTCCCACCCTGACCACCTGCCCTTCCTCTCTGGTCAGGACGTCACCCATAGCAACAGGCAACGTTTCCATGGTGCCTTTGACCACACCCTTTTTCCTTTTCCGCTTGACACCCTCCTCCTCCCCCCTAATCTCTTACACTTCCCCACTATACTCTCCTCATCCACTAGAATAACCTGACTAGACCAGCCTCATCTACACCACCCTCCATAGTATGACTAGACCCAGCCTCATCTACACCACCCTCATAGTATGACTAGACCCAGCCTCATCTACACCACCATCTATAACCTGACTAGACCCAGCCTCATCTACACCACCATCTATAGCCTGACTAGACCCAGCCTCATCTACACCACCATCTCTAGCCTGACTAGACCCAGCCTCATCTACACCACCCTCCATAGCATGACTAGACCCAGCCTCATCTACACCACCATCTATAACATGACTAGACCCAGCCTCATCTACACCACCATCTATAACCTGACTAGACCCAGCCTCATCTACACCATCTATAACCTGACTAGACCCAGCCTCATCTACACCACCATCTATAACCTGACTAGACCCAGCCTCATCTACACCATCTATAACCTGACTAGACCCAGCCTCATCTACACCACCATCTATAACCTGACTAGACCCAGCCTCATCTACCCCACCATCTCTAGCCTGACTAGGCTCAGCCTCATCTACACCACCTTCCCTGGCATGACTAGGCCCAGCTTCTGCTGTCTGCATCTCCTTACCCCCTGCACTTTGACCTTGATTTCCCCCACTGGCGCTTGTACCCTGACCTTGTCTACGGCCTTTATGTGGGCACGCAAAACGACTCGCTCTTTTCTGATTTGGTCATCCGTAATAAACGGAGGCAAATTTGCAACTACCACTCTTGTCGAAGGGGTAGAGAGAGGTGAAATTAACACCAACACATCGACAGCGTCTCCTCTGCGCTAGGCTGAGAAGCCATCGCGCACACCACCTCTTCCAAATCCCAGTTTCTCTGTCCTCTTCCACCCTAACTTTGAAAAAATATTGCATTAACCCTCCACCATAGAAAATAACATGTAAAGAAAAGAATCAAGAAAGTTAGTTAGGATAGAGCCCCTCACACCAAACACTCAGAGAGAGAGAGAGAGAGAGAGAGAGAGAGAGAGAGAGAGAGAGAGAGAGAGAGAGAGAGAGAGAGAGAGAGAGAGAGAGAGAGAGAGAGAGAGAGAGAGAGAGAGAGAGAGAGAGAGAGAGAGAGAGAGAGAGAGACTAAACCAGGTCAATCCAGCAGTAGTCCTAGCACCCGCTCCTTTCCTCTTTCAGTGAGTGTCTGTCAGCACCTGGGAATTTACCCTGCCACTCTGCGATAACACAACGCCTGCCTTAACCGCCACTCCTTATTACCCCGGTAGGTGCTAGGATCAATCCCCTCTCCACCCTTGGGGGTGTTAGTTGTGCCCCCCCCAGAACTCAGCCAGCTCTCCTCTCGCTCTCCTTACACCCCTCAGGCGAGTCATTTAGAGATGAAAGTAGGAGAGGCTCAACTGTGAACTCGTTCAGTGGAGGAGGGATACAGGGATTGAGAGCAAGAGAGAGAGAGAGAACCAAGGAAAAGAGAGGAAGAGAAAGAAAGACGCTAATCTGATGGCTGGCCCCTTCTCTCGCTCTTTCTTCCTCATGGACTCAACACCTACAGTATCCACTTTACACTTCACAATCCACCAGGGGTCTCTTATTCTGAGCTGCACCAGAGGGCTCTTATCCTGAGCTGCACCAGAGGGCTTTTATCCTGAGCTGCACCAGAGGGCTCTCTTATTCTGAACTGCACCAGAGGGCTCTTATTCTGAACTGCACCAGAGGGCTCTTATTCTGAACTGCACCAGAGAGCTCTTATTCTGAACTGCAACAGAGGGCTCTTATTCTGAACTGCACCAGAGAGCCCTTATTCTGAACTGCACCTGAGGGCTCTTATTCTGAACTGCACCAGAGAGCTCTTATTCTGAACTGCACCAGAGGGCTCTTATTCTGAGCTGCACCAGAGGTCTCTTATTCTGAACTGCACCAGAGGGCTCTTATTCTGAACTGCACCAGAGGGCTCTTATTCTGAACTGCACCAGAGGGCTCTTATTCTGAGCTGCACCAGAGTGCTCTTATTCTGAACTGCACCAGAGGGCTCTTATTCTGAACTGCACCAGAGGGCTCTTATTCTGAACTGCACCAGAGAGCTCTTATTCTGAACTGCACCAGAGGGCTCTTATTCTGAACTGCACCAGAGGGCTCTTATTCTGAACTGCACCAGAGAGCTCTTATTCTGAACTGCACCAGAGGGCTCTTATTCTGAACTGCACCAGAGAGCTCTTATTCTGAACTGCACCAGAGGGCTCTTATTCTGAACTGCACCAGAGAGCTCTTATTCTGAACTGCACCAGAGAGCTCTTATTCTGAACTGCACCAGAGGGCTCTTATTCTGAACTGCACCAGAGAGCTCTTATTCTGAACTGCACCACTGGTGCAGATACATGGAAACGCAGGGTGGGTGGTCTCAATGGCCTTCTTTAACAGTGACATTTTGCTAGCAACGACAGAACCAGGAAATAATGAGAGAAAACCTAGGCTGGTCCCGTGTTAGTAAAGTGTCTCAAAGTGCTGGTTTAGGATCAGTGTGGCCTTTTAGATTATAATGACTCGATCCTAGATCAGCACTCCTATTCTGAGACGCTTTAGGAATACGGGCCCCAGCATTGACACAACCCAAAGCCATTAGACAAGACAGGATAATGTGTCAGCTGAGTGTGTATGGCTTAGTAGAGTGGCTCTCCATTTCCTTCGAGTGAATCGATTATGTATGTCTGGGAGTAGAGTATCTATCTATACCCTGCCAAAGGTGTAGCATTGTCTGCTGTGTCCTTTTTAATGCGGTGCTCTGTACTGTTCGTCGTACTCCTCAAAATATCCATAATGCATCAAAATCAAAGATGGACGCTCGCTAGTTGCTACATTTGGAGGGATAAGCATTCGATAAAAATAAAGTAGTTACTCCACACTACCAACCTAATTGACAGAGTGAAAATAAAGAATCCTGTACCGAAAACAAATATTCAAAAACATGCATCCTGTTTGAAACAAGGCACTAAAGTAAAACTGCAAACAAAAAGATGTGGCAAAGAAATGAACTGTATGTCCTGAATACAAAGTGTTATGTTTTGGTCCAACACATCACTGAGTACCACTCTTCATATTGTCAAGCATGGTGGTGGCTGCATCATGTCATGGGTATGCTTGTCATCGGCAAGGACTAGGGAGTTTTTTTATGAATAAAAATAAACGGATTAGAGCTAAGGTAAAATCCTAGAGCTCTCAAACTCAACACTGGACTTTGAAGCCAGTTCCATTGCATTTTTTCATTGTTCCCCGAATCGGGGACTGACTTAGACCTGGGATACCAGGTGTGTGCAATTAATTACCAAGTAGAACAGAAAACTAGCAGGCTCCGTACATCGTGGGGTCAGAGTTGACTACACCTGTCCTAGAGGACAACAGATACTGGGAGACTAACTCACCTTTCAGCAGGACAATAACCTAAAGCAGAAGGCCAAATATACACTGGAGTTGCTTGCCAAAGACCACATTGAATGTTCCTGAGTGGCCTAGTGACAGTTTTGACTTAAATCATCTTGAAAATCTATGGCTGTCTAGCAATGATCAACAACCAACTTGACAGAGCTTGATGAATTTTGTAATGAATAATGTGCAAATATTGTACAATCCAGGTGTGCAAAGCTCTTAGGAGACTTTAAAAAAGGTGTTTTTTGTTGTTGTTTTTGTTGAGACTTACCCAGAAAGACTCACAGCTATAATCTCTGCCAAGGGTGATTCTAACATGTATTGACTCAGGGGGTTGAATACTTATCTAAACAAGATATATTAATGTTTTTTATTTTTCCTTAATTTTGTACTAATGTTAGAATTTAACTTCCAACACGACAGAGTAGTACATTTAGTACATTTACATTTTTTATGTAACTAGACAAATCAGTTCTTATTTACAAAGACGGCCTAGGAAACAGTGGGGTTAACTGCCTAGGAACAGTGGGTTAACTGCCTAGGAACAGTGGGGTTAACTGCCTAGGAACAGTGGGTTAACTGCCTTGGAACAGTGGGTTAACTACCTAGAACAGTGGGTTAACTGCCTAGGAACAGTGGGTTAACTGCCTAGGAACAGTGGGGTTAACTGCCTAGGAACAGTGGGTTAACTGCCTTGGAACAGTGGGTTAACTGCCTAGGAACAGTGGGTTAACTGGTCTAGGAACAGTGGGTTAACTGGTCTAGGAACAGTGGGTTAACTGGTCTAGGAACAGTGGGTTAACTGCCTAGGAACAGTGGGTTAACTGCCTAGGAACAGTGGGTTAACTGGCCTAGGAACAGTGGGTTAACTACCTAGGAACAGTGGGTTAACTGGCCTAGGAACAGTGGGTTAACTGCCTAGGAACAGTGGGTTAACTGCCTAGGAACAGTGGGTTAACTGCCTAGGAACAGTGGGTTAACTGCCCAAGAACCAGTGGGTTAACTGCCTAGGAACAGTGGGGTTAACTGGCCTAGGAACAGTGGGTTAACTGCTCTAGGAACAGTGGGTTAACTGGTCTAGGAACAGTGGGTTAACTGCCTAGGAACAGTGGGTTAACTGGCCTAGGAACAGTGGGTTAACTGCCTAGGAACAGTGGGTTAACTGCCTAGGAACAGTGGGGTTAACTGCCTAGGAACAGTGGGGTTAACTGCCTAGGAACAGTGGGTTAACTGCCTAGGAACAGTGGGTTAACTGCCTAGGAACAGTGGGTTAACTGCCTAGGAACAGTGGGTTAACTGCCTAGGAACAGTGGGGTTAACTGCCTAGGAACAGTGGGGTTAACTGCCTAGGAACAGTGGGTTAACTGGTCTAGGAACAGTGGGTTAACTGGTCTAGGAACAGTGGGTTAACTGCCTAGGAACAGTGGGTTAACTGCCTAGGAACAGTGGGTACGCTGAACAGTGTTACCTAGGAACAGTGGGTTAACTGCCTAGGAACAGTGGGGTTAACTGCCTAGGAACAGTGGGGTTAACTGCCTAGGAACAGTGGGGTTAACTGCCTAGGAACAGTGGGTTAACTGCCTAGGAACAGTGGGGTTAACTGCCTAGGAACAGTGGGTTAACTGCCTAGGAACAGTGGGTTAACTGCCTAGGAACAGTGGGTTAACTGCCTAGGAACAGTGGGTTAACTGCCTAGGAACAGTGGGGTTAACTGGCTAGGAACAGTGGGTTAACTGCCTAGGAACAGTGGGTTTAACTGCCTAGGAACAGTGGGGTTAACTGCCTAGGAACAGTGGGATTAACTGCCGAGGAACAGTGGGGTTAACTGCCTAGGAACAGTGGGGTTAACTGCCTAGGAACAGTGGGGTTAACTGCCTAGGAACAGTGGGATTAACTGGCTAGGAACAGTGGGATTAACTGCCTAGGAACAGTGGGATTAACTGGCTAGGAACAGTGGGGTTAACTGCCTAGGAACAGTGGGGTTAACTGCCTAGGAACAGTGGGGTTAACTGCCTAGGAACAGTGGGGTTAACTGCCTTGTTCAGGGGGCAGAACAACAGGGATTCGATCTAGCAACCTTCCGGTTGTTCGTCCAACACTCTAAACACTAGGCTTCCTGCCGCCCCATTTTAATCTCACTTTCTATGAATACTTTGTGAAGACACTGTAGATATCATAAATGGTGGTTCTTCAATGCATATTATTATTCATCAGTAGTTATATTGTAGCATTCATTTGATGTGTTTTGATTGTGTCCTTTTACTGTTTTCAAGTGGTTGATTCTTCCTGCCTCTA
>NW_027011875.1:0-21834 GCF_036934945.1 Oncorhynchus masou masou | reverse complement strand
GGGACCCTATTCCCCCTGGTCAAACTAGTCCACTACATTGGGACCCTGGTCAAACTAGCGCACTACATTGGGACCTCTATTCCTTCTGGTCAAACTCATGTAATCACATTGGGACCCTATTCTCTGGTCAAACTTTAGAACTACATTGGGACCTCATTCCCCTCCTGGTCAAACTACTGCACTACATTGGGACCTCATTCCCCTCTCTGGTCAAACTATAAATTACATTTGACCCTATTCTCAATAAACTATCCACTACATTGACCCTATTCCTCTGGTCAAACTAGTCCACTACATTGGGACTCCTATTCCCCTGGTCAAACTAGTCCACTACATTGGGATCTCTATTCCCCCGGTCAAACTAGTCCACTACATCAGACCCTATTCCCCTGGTCAAACTAGTGCACTACATTGGGATCCTATTCCCCCTGGTCAAACTAGTGCACTACATTGGGACCCTATTCCCCCCGGGTCAAACTTGTGCACTACATTGGGACCCTATTCCCCCTGGTCAAACTACTGCACTACATTGGGACCCTATTCCCCCTGGTCAAACTACTGCACTACATTGTAATTTGTGTTCCATTTGGGACACAGCCCTAGAAAAAACTCCCTGATGGTGATGATGAAGGGCAGACCGACCTCATCCTCTGTGATGTCTCCCTGCTTGTCTTTGATTTTGTTGGCGGTGGACCTGGACAGCTCCACCATCTCCTTCGCCTAACGAGAGAGAGGAGACACAGTTTTTGTCGTGAGTGATTATGTGTAATATTTCAAAATGTATTTGTCACAAATGGAAAATGAACGTTAACACTTAAGACAGGGTCGACCCGGCGTAGAGGCCTGCACATGGAATATTGCTAGTTCATACATATATAAAACCTTTACCTTCACTCATCAGCTTACTGAGGTCCTCAAAGGCCTGAGGGGGAATATGAGTGAGTGAGTGAGTGAGTGAGTGAGTGAGTGAGTGAGTGAGTGAGTGAGAGACAGACAGAGAGACAGACAGAGAGGGAGACAGAGGGAGACAGAGAGAGAGAGGGAGACAGAGAGAGAGGAGACAGAGAGAGAGAGACAGACAGAGAGAGAGACAGAGAGACAGAGAGAGACAGAGAGAGAGAAAGGAGAAGAAAATAATCAACAATTAATGTAAGCATTAGAGCATTAGAGTAGTACAATAACAGATTAAGCCAAACCTTTTTCCACATTTTGTTACATTAAAGCCTTATTCTAAAATGGATTTAAATTCGGGGGGGTTTAGCCCTCAAACTACACACAATACCACATAATGACAAAGTAAAAACAGGTTATAAAATGTTGATCATTTATATATTGAAAATCACATTTACATAAGTATTCAGACCCTTTCCTCAGTACTTTGTTGAAGCACCTTTGCAGCGATTACAACCTCGAATCTTTTTGGGTGTGATGCTACATGTGCACACCTGTATTTGGGGAGTTTCTCCCATTCTTCTCTGCAGATCTTCTCAAGCTCTGTCAGGTTGGATGGGGAATGTCGCTGCAGAGATATTTTCAGGTCTCTGTTGGATCGGAGGCAAATTCGGCAAAGTCTTTTCAGTTCAAGTCCGGTCTCTGGCTGGGCCACTCAAGGACATTCAGAGACTTGTCCCGAAGACACTCCTAAATTGTCTTGGCTGTGTGCTTAGGGTTGTTGTCCTGTTGGAAGGTGAACCTTCGCCCCAGTCTGAGGTCCTGAGCACTCTGGAGCAGGTTTTCATCAAGGATCTCTCTGTACTTTGCTCCGTTCGTCTTTCCCTCAATCCTGACTAGTCTCCCAGTCCCTGCCGCTGAAAAACATCCCCACAGCATGATTCTGCCACCACCATGCTTCATGGTAGGGATGGTGCCAGGTTTCCTCCAGGCATGGCATTTGGCATTCAGGCCAACGAGTTCAATCTTGGTTTCTTCAGAGCAGGTGCCTTTTGGCAAACTCCAAGCAGGCTGTCATGAGCCTTTTACTGAGGAGTGGCTTCAGTCTGGCCTCTCTACCATAAAGGCCTGATTGGTGGAGTGCTGCAGAGATGGGAGAACCTTCAGAAGGACAACCATCTCCACAGAGTAACTCTGGAGCTCTGTCAGAGTGACCATCAGGTTCTTGGTCACCTCCCTGACCGAGGCCCCTTCTCCCCTATTGCTCAGTTTGGCCGGGTGGCCAGCTTTAGAGTCTTGCGGGTTCCAAACTTCCTCCATTTGCAAATATGTATAAAAACCCATTGACACACTGTCATTATGGGGTATTGTGATGTCATTATGGGGTATTGTGATGTCATTATGGGGTATTGTGATGTCATTATGGGGTATTGTGTAGACTGATGTGGAAAAACACTTATTAAATCCATTTTAGAGTAAGGCTGTAACGTAACAACGTGGAAAAAGTGAAGGGATCTGAATACATTTACATTTACATTTAAGTCATTTAGCAGACGCTCTTATCCAGAAATGCGCTGTATAACATTTTAAAAGCCATTCCAGTATTCCCCCTCCTCTGTAGCTGCCTCCAACCTCTTGTTGGACTCCATCCTCTTACCAAATCAAACACGGAAACAGAAATAAAAACTATGTTCCTAAAATGCAATACAAGAGGTTGTTGAGAGCCAAACACAATTCACTTCTCTCTCTCTACCCCGCCTGTCTCTCATCCTCTCTCTACCCGTCTGTCTCTCATCCTCCCTCTCTACCCCGCCTGTCTCTCATCCTCCCTCTCTCTACCCCGCCTGTCTCTCATCCTCTCTCTACCCCGCCTGTCTCTCATCCTCTCTCTACCCCGCCTGTCTCTCATCCCTCTCTCTACCCCGCCTGTCTCTCATCCTCTCTACTACCCCGCCTGTCTCTCATCCTCTCTCTACCCCGCCTGTCTCTCATCCTCTCTCTCTACCCCGCCTGTCTCTCATCCTCTCTCTCACCCCGCCTGTCTCTCATCCTCTCTCTCTACCCCGCCTGTCTCTCATCCTCCTCTCTACCCCGCCTGTCTCTCATCCTCTCTCTCTACCCCGCCTGTCTCTCTCATCTCTCTCTACCCCGCCTGTCTCTCATCCTCTCTCTCTACCCCGCCTCTCTCATCCTCTCTCTCTACCCCGCCTGTCTCTCATCCTCTCTCTCTACCCCGTCTGTCTCTCATCCTCTCTCTACCCCATCTGTCTCTCATCCTCTCTTTACCCCGTCTGTCTCTCATCCTCTCTGTCTACCCAGTCTGTCTCTCATCCTCTCTCTCTACCCCGCCTGTCTCTCATCTCTCTCTCTACCCCGCCTGTCTCTCATCCTCTCTACCCGCCTGTCTCTCATCCTCTCTCTCTACCCCGTCTGCCTCTCATCCTCTCTCTCCCCCGTCTGTCTCTCATCCTCTCTGTCTACCCCGTCTGTCTCTCATCCTCTCTGTCTACCCAGTCTGTCTCTCATCCTCTCTCTACCCCGTCTGTCTCTCATCCTCTCTCTCTACCCAGTCTGTCTCTCATCCGCTCTGTCTACCCAGTCTGTCTCTCATCCGCTCTGTCTACCCCGTCTGTCTCTCATCCTCTCTCTACCCCGTCTGTCTCTCATCCTCTCTCTCTACCCAGTCTGTCTCTCATCCTCTCTGTCTACCCCGTCTGTCTCTCATCCTCTCTGTCTACCCAGTCTGTCTCTCATCCGCTCTGTCTACCCAGTCTGTCTCTCATCCTCTCTCTCTACCCCGTCTGTCTCTCATCCTCTCTCTCTACCCAGTCTGTCTCTCATCCTCTTTCTACCCCGTGTCTCTCTCTCTCTTTCTACCCCGTGTCTCTCTCTCTCTTTCTACCCCGTGTCTCTCTCTCTTTCTACCCCGTGTCTCTCTCTTTCTACCCCGTGTCTCTCTCTCTCTTTCTACCCCGTGTCTCTCTCTCTCTTTCTACCCCGTGTCTCTCTCTCTCTTTCTACCCCGTGTCTCTCTCTCTCTTTCTACCCTGTGTCTCTCTCCATCTTATTTCCTTTCTCACCTCTGAGATGTTTTTTCTCTGTCTCTTTCCTCCTCTCCTCTATCTTCCTCTCGATGCCGACGATCCCCACCGCTCGCGTCCTTCCTGTCTGTAGGACGACCAGAGAGGAGACGTTATTTACACGTACAGACATAGAGAGAATCGCAGAGAGAGAGAGAGAATCCCAGAGCGAGAGAGAGAATCCCAGAGCGAGAGAGAGAATCCCAGAGCGAGAGAGAGAAAATCGCAGAGAGAGAGAGAGAGAAAATCGCAGATAGAGAGAGAATCGCAGAGAGAGAGAGAGTTATAGCAGCAAAGGGGGACCACCTCCATATTAATGCCCATGGTTTTGGAATGAGATGTTTGACGAGCGGGTGTCCACATACTTCTGGTCATGTAGTTTACATCAGTCACTCAATTAGTCCCTGTCAGCTCCATTTTAGACAGCTAAACTAAACTTAGTAACCAGCTAACTAAACTTAGTAACCAGCTAACTAAACTTAGTAACCAGCTAACTAAACTTAGTAACCAGCTAACTAAACTTAGTAATCAAGGTCGAAATAGCGTCCAGAGATCCTCATTGATTTTGTTAGTCAATCTCACTCAGATATCATATTAAAAATTGCAACATTTCTCTCCGCCCCATGGCAAAATGTGTAGAACTGCAGCAAACTGGCTTTAAAACTGCAACATTTCTCTCCGCCCCATGGCAAAATGTGGCGAACTGCAGCAAACTGGCTTTAAAACTGCAACATTTCTCTCCGCCCCATGGCAAAATGTGGAGAACTGCAGCGAACTGGCTTTAAAACTGCAACATTTCTCTCCGCCCCATGGCAAAATGTGGAGAACTGCAGCAAACTGGCTTTAAAACTGCAACATTTCTCTCCGCCCCATGGCAAAATGTGGAGAACTGCAGCAAACTGGCTTTAAAAACTGCAACATTTCTCTCCACCCCATGGCAAAATGTGGAGAACAGCAGCAAACTGGCTTTAAAACTGCAACATTTCTCTCCACCCCATGGCAAAATGTGGAGAACTGCAGCGAACTGGCTTTAAAACCTCAACATTTCTCTCCGCCCCATGGCAAAATGTGGAGAACTGCAGCAAACTGGCTTTAAAACTGCAACATTTCTCTCCGCCCCATGGCAAAATGTGGAGAACTGCAACAAACTGGCTTTAAAACTGCAACATTTCTCTCTGCCCCATGGCAAAATGTGGAGAACTGCAGCAAACTGGCTTTAAAACTGCAACATTTCTCTCCGCCCCATGGCAAAATGTGGCGAACTGCAGCAAACTGGCTTTAAAACTGCAACATTTCTCTCCGCCCCATGGCAAAATGTGGAGAACTGCAGCGAACTGGCTTTAAAACTGCAACATTTCTCTCCGCCCCATGGCAAAATGTGGAGAACTGCAGCAAACTGGCTTTAAAACTGCAACATTTCTCTCCGCCCCATGGCAAAATGTGGAGAACTGCAGCAAACTGGCTTTAAAAACTGCAACATTTCTCTCCACCCCATGGCAAAATGTGGAGAACTGCAGCAAACTGGCTTTAAAACTGCAACATTTCTCTCCACCCCATGGCAAAATGTGGAGAACTGCAGCGAACTGGCTTTAAAACCTCAACATTTCTCTCCGCCCCATGGCAAAATGTGGAGAACTGCAGCAAACTGGCTTTAAAACTGCAACATTTCTCTCCTCCCCATGGCAAAATGTGGAGAACTGCAACAAACTGGCTTTAAAACTGCAACATTTCTCTCTGCCCCATGGCAAAATGTGGAGAACTGCAGCAAACTGGCTTTAAAACTGCAACATTTCTCTCTGCCCCATGGCAAAATGTGGAGAACTGCAGCAAACTGGCTTTAAAACAGCAACATTTTCAGATGTTTTGTGGCCCCCACCACCATCAAATCTTCCCTGCTATAAACTCACTGTACATTATCCTTTGTCATTTAGAAAAGAATAATTCTGGTCGATCCAGACGCTGTTTTAACGACTGACGAGATGTGTTCAAATCTCACAATTGACTTGCCCACCCAGAATTACACAAATTGCCCTATAGACCGATAAGCGAGACCGGTCAAATGTATTTTTGGGGAGGTTAACGTTTAGTTAATTAACATCCCTAGGTGAAACAGTACCACTGTATTCCTGGGAGTCTTAGCATCTCAGTCAGATATTAAATCAGAATATAAGAGGTGCTTTACCAACAGAGCCACACAAGGCCATAACAGAATAGACTAGGACGTTAAGTAGAGTATAGCAGAGGAGAGTGGAATAGAGTAGGACGTTAAGTAGAGTATAGCAGAGGAGAGTGGAATAGAGTAGATTGTCCAGTTAGGTATAGCAGAGGAGAGTGGAATAGACTAGGATGTTAAGTAGAGTATAGCAGAGGAGAGTTGAATAGACTAGGATGTTAAGTAGAGTATAGCAGAGGAGAGTGGAATAGAGTAGATTGTCCAGTTAGGTATAGCAGAGGAGAGTGGAATAGAGTAGGACGTTAAGTAGAGTATAGCAGAGGAGAGTGGAATAGAGTAGATTGTCTAGTTAGGTATAGCAGAGGAGAGTGGAATAGACTAGGACGTTAAGTAGAGTATAGCAGAGGAGAGTTGAATAGACTAGGACGTTAAGTAGAGTATAGCAGAGGAGAGTGGAATAGAGTAGATTGTCCAGTTAGGTATAGCACAGGAGAGTGGAATAGACTAGGACGTTAAGTAGAGTATAGCAGAGGAGAGTGGAATAGAGTAGATTGTCCAGTTAGGTATAGCAGAGGAGAGTGGAATAGAGTAGATTGTCTGTTCTATGACGACCTCTGACCTGTGAGTTGGTTGCCGTAGGGATGGGTTGTGACATGGGCGTACTCTCCCATCTCTTCTGGCTCAACTCCTCGGTCAGCCTCCGGAAGAACTACCCACAGACAGACAGACACAGACACCATGATGGCTCAGACTCAGTATAGGAAAACAGACACGGTGCCATTTTGGCTCTAAATTAGCACGCATCGGACGACAGTTTCACTCACTGCTCATTCGATGGTATTTTCCATTCGTGTACATTCACATTTCAGTCATTCAGCAGATGCTCTTATCCAGAGAGACTTACAGGGATTAATTAGGGTTAAGTCCCCATCGCTCAAGGGAACACACCCATTTTTTTCACCTCAGGGATTGGAACCAGTGACCTTTCGGTTACAGTCTGTTCACGCGATTAACAACTGAGCCACACAAGGCCAATCACATATCTACAGAGTCACGAGGCGGTATCCAATGGTACTACTCTCTTAACATATCTACAGAGTCACGAGGCGGTATCCAATAGTACTACTCTCTTAACATATCTACAGAGTCACGAGGCAGTATCCAATGGTACTACTCTCTTAACATATCTACAGAGTCACGAGGCAGTATCCAATAGTACTACTCTCTTAACATATCTACAGAGTCACGAGGCAGTATCCAATAGTACTACTCTCTTAACATATCTACAGAGTCACGAGGCGGTATCCAATAGTACTACTCTCTTAACATATCTACAGAATCACGAGGCAGTATCCAATAGTACTACTCTCTTAACATATCTACAGAGTCACGAGGCAGTATCCAATGGTACTACTCTCTTAACATATCTACAGAGTCACGAGGCAGTATCCAATAGTACTACTCTCTTAACATATCTACAGAGTCACGAGGCAGTATCCAATAGTACTACTCTCTTAACATATCTACAGAGTCACGAGGCAGTATCCAATGGTACTACTCTCATAACATATTTACTAGCCAGTATCCAATGGTACTACTCTCATGACATATTTACTAGCCAGTATCCAATGTAAATATGTAATGAGAGTAGTACCATTGGATACTGGCTAGTAAATATGTCATGAGAGTAGTACCATTGGATACTGGCTAGTAAATATGTCATGAGAGTAGTACCATTGGATACTGGCTAGTAAATATGTCATGAGAGTAGTACCATTGGATACTGGCTAGGTACTACTCTCATGACATATTTACTAGCCAGTATCCAATGGTACTACTCTCATTACATATTTACTAGGCAGTGTCCAATGTTACTACTCTCATTACATATTTACAGTATCCAATGGTACTACTCTCATTACATATTTACAGAAGTAATAATACTATAATATAAATAATAACAATAACACTATACTGGTAAATAATACTATAACATAATAATACTACAATAGTAATAATAAGAATACTGTAATAACAAGAATACTGTAATAGTAGTAATACCAATAATACTATAACAGTGTTAATAATACTACTATAGTAGTAATACCGGTAATAATACTATAATAGTAATAATACTACAATAGTAATAATAATACTATAATAATGCTACTATAATAGTAATAATAATACTATAATAGTAATAATACAACTATAATAGTAATAATAGTAATACTACTATAATAATAATAATATAACAGTAATAATACTATAATAATACTACTATAATAATACTACTATAATATGTATAATACTACTATAATAAGTATAATACTACTATAATAATACTACTATAATAATAATACTATAATAGGTATAATACTACTATAATAGTAATAATACAACTATTATAGTAATAATAGTAATACTACTATAATAATAATAATACTATAACAGTAATAATACTATAATAATACTACTATAATAGTTATAATACTACTATAATAGCTATAATAATAATAATACTATAATAAGTATAATACTACTATAATAATACTAATAATACTAATACTAATAATAATACTATAATAGTAATAATAATACTATAATAGTAATAATACAACTATAATAGTAATAATAATACTAATAGTAATAATAATAACACTACTATAATAGTAATAATAATAATAATACTAGAATAGTAATAATAATAATAATAGTAATAATAATACTATAATAGTAATAATAATACTATAATAGTAATAATAGTAATAATAATACTATAATAGTAATAATAATAACACTACTATAACAGTAACAATAATAACACTACTATAATAGTAATAATAATAATACTAGAATAGTAATAATAATAATAATAGTAATAATAATACTATAATAGTAATAATAATAATAATACTAGAATAGTAATAAAAATAATAATAATAATAGTAATAATAATAATAATAGTAATAATAATACTATAATAGTAATAATAATAACACTACTATAACAATAACAATAATAACACTACTATAATAATACTACTATAATAATTATACTATAATAATACTATAATAATACTACTATAATAGTAATAATACTACTATAATAATAACAAAAATACTACTACTATAATAATAATACTACTATAATAATAATAATAATACTATAATAATACTACTACAATAGTAATAATAATACTACAATAGTAATAATAATACTACTATAATAATACAAATACTAATACTATAATAGTAATAATAATACTTCTATAATAATAATAATAATAATACTATAATAATACTACTATAACAATAATACTACTACAATAGTAATAATAATACTACAATAGTAATAATAATAACACTACTATAACAGTAACAATAATAACACTACTATAATAATACTACTATAATAATACTACTATAATAATACTACTACAATAATAATACTACTATAATAATACTACTACAATAATAATACTACTATAATAGTAATAATACTACTATAATAATAACAAAAATACTACTACTATAATAATAATAATACTACTATAATAATAATAATAATAATACTATAATAATACTACTACAATAGTAATAATAATACTACAATAGCAATACTAATACTACTATAATAATAATAATACTATAATAATAATACTATAACAATAATAATAATACTACTACAATAGTAATACTACAATAGTAATAACAATACTACAATAGTAATAATACTACAACTACTATAATAGTAATAATAATAATACTACAATAGTAATTATAATACTACAATAGTAATAATAATACTATAATACTACTACTAATAATAATATAATACTACTACTAATAATAATATAATACTATAGTAGTAATAATAATACTATAATAGTAATAATAATAATACTATAGTAGTAATAATAATAATATAGTAGTAATAATAATAATATAGTAGCAATAATAATAATACTATAATAGTAATAATAATACTACTATAATAGTAATAATAATATTAAATGACTACTACCTCTATCTGTCCATGCTCTTTGAAGGACAGTTTGAAGTAGGAGAACTTGCTCTGCTGGTAGGGTCCTGGCTCCTTATTGGCCGGGGAAGCATGCAGGTGGACCACTATCTTGGCACTGCAGCGTCAGATACAGAGAGAGAGAGAGAGGGGATGTTCTGTCATATATCAATGATGAAAGCATAGTCAAGAGAGAGAGATAGAGGG
This sequence comes from Oncorhynchus masou masou, assembly GCF_036934945.1. Classification (NCBI taxonomy): domain Eukaryota; kingdom Metazoa; phylum Chordata; class Actinopteri; order Salmoniformes; family Salmonidae; genus Oncorhynchus; species Oncorhynchus masou. Next base: position 11,460 of record NW_027011875.1, on the reverse strand, counting down.
GAGGTTCTGCCATATATCAATGATGAAAGCATATTCAAGAGAGAGAGAGGGGGTGTTCTGTCATATATCAATGATGAAAGCATAGTCATGAGAGAGGGGAGGTTCTGTCATATATCAATGATGAAAGCATAGTCATGAGAGAGGAGAGGTTCTGTCATATATCAATGATGAAAGCATAGTCAAGAGAGAGAGGGGATGTTCTGTCATAGATTAATGATGAAAGCATAGCCATGAGAGAGGGGATGTTCTGTCATAGATCAATGATGAAAGCATAGCCAAGAGAGAGAGAGAGGGGATGTTCTGTCATAGATCAATGATGAAAGCATAGCCAAGAGAGAGAGAGAGAGGGGATGTTCTGTTTTATCCAAGCGACTTATAGTAGTCACGCGTACATACATGTGAGTTGTCCTGCTACAAAGTGGTGGGTATTGTTTCAATAGGCTACATGGTTTAATTAGGAGTCACCTCTTTCCGATACCCGCAGCTTGTTCCTCAAAGTAGATGATCTGAGAAAGGGGTATGGCTATGCAGCATTCCTACACACACACACACACACACACACACACACACACACACACACACACACACACACACACACACACACACACACACACACACACACTAGGAGAGTAAATACTAGACACCATCATATCAGGGACATGGAAAAGGTCAAGAAAAGCATTAAAAATCACACTGGCTAATATGCAGATAAAGCTGTGGTGGGTGTTACCCATTGAATGTATATTTTTATGAAGTGTCACTGTACATGATTCTTCAGGTCCCTCCATATTAACTGGTGCGTACTCAGCAGAGCAATTCCAACATCCAACTTGGCCTGGTGGAAAGACAGAGCGAGAGAGGGACAACAAACGGTCAGATATGGTGCAGGCAGAAATGTGTATTTGGTCCGACAGCACTGTTGTAAACATCAACAATGACCTCGTAAACGTGTTTGTCAAGGCAAAAACACGCCCATGCAACGAACCAGTGACGTTATTTTATTTCCGATTAGCTAGTTGACTAGATTTATTCCACTATTTCAAAGAACACATTTAGCTAGATGGCTAGCTACCAATGTAACGTTACCGACTTAGCTAACTAGCTGTTTTCCTTGCCTGGCAATGCGAGCTTGTTAACATCATACCTTGTCTTCTCCGTCATAAAGTTTGACACCTCGTTGTTGAATCACCAATGTTTCATTCATTTCCAGAAGACCATTTGACCATGTGAATCTGTCCATTTTACTTGAATCAACACAAAATACAAGTATAAATAAATATTTGCCAACTTCTCACAGACCCGACGACATTTCCGTGTCTACTTCCTCAAGAGTGTCCAAAAATTTGCCTGTTTGCGCCCCGCAGCCTGAATGAAAATATGATCAATAAATCTATTATTTCACAGTATCTGTCGAAATAAAATATGATAATACAATGGTCGTATCATAATTTGTGATTAATATATAGTTCCACTTCAAACAAAAAATATTTGTTCTGAGAAAGTGATCTTTTAACTCATGTTTTTGAATGGGGTCCTAACAAAGGAAGTTGTCGCAGCGGTGTTAGCGGCTTAGTTTATTGTGGTTGTTATGTACAGTTCAAAATATGTCGATAAACTAAATGTACATACGATAGACGTTGTCAAACGCTTCAGTAAGGATACAATTCATTGATATATTCATTTCTCCATAGAGTAATTTGACCCTTTCTGCTCTGGTCTAACAAACTGCAGAGTTAAGCTAACATTAGCCAAGCTGTCAAGTAGCCAGTTTAACACAGCACTTTCTTGCTAGCTAACTAGCTAGCAATAGATTTTAAACGAGGACAACAAAGAAAACGTCGTAAAAACTGTGCCGTTTGTGAATTAACTTTGTCTTAAAGTCACATTATGAAGTGGATAGCTCTATTTTAATAGTAAACTACCAGTAGTTTGTCCGTTTTTAGATTATGTCAGTGATATTGATTGTACTGTAACGTTAGTCCACTGACTCGAGCTCGACAGCCAGGTGGCTATTTAATCAAGGAGTTATTAACACTGAGAATCCGAGATCGTGTATTCCGAACAAACATGGATAAGAAATCATTCGACATCGTCTTAGACGAAATCAGGAAGGTAAGTTTGGTTCAGTTAACCCAAGTGGCTAATAAAAATTATTTAACACCTACATGACATTGTCAGCTGAATGAGAATCTGGTTTTACACGACTCACGAGACTGAATATGGCACTTATACTTTAAGCAGCCGAGGAAGCAGCATTCAACTTGTCATTGTCAAGCTTGATACCGTTAAAATACGTTAAGTACTTACCAAATAATTTTTCGATGAGCAACTGCAGTCTTTACTTATGTAAATTAATTACGTACTACCAAAAAAGGTGTAAAAATACAAAAAAAATCCTTGTCTGAAAGGTATTATTTTTGACCAAGTGATCATGCGCCATATTTCACCTATTCTGCACCTCCTGCAATAGTCGTGGAATTAAAATACAGTAAATAAATCCTATCTAGAAATATACAAACGCTGTAAAACGTGCCCTATATTGTCTACTTAATGTATTTACATGAAATATTATTGCATTCTAATGAACCGCGGGTGAACCGACAGATTGGTATGAAGTTCATACACTGTTGCAGGTGATCAAATCAATGGCCTTTCCTGCTGCTGAATCAGCCAACCAACGTGCGTGACAGGAATGAGTGATTTTTATTGGAGGTACAGAAAAGGATTTGGTCATGTACACTTGCTCAAAACAATACTTAAATTCTTTCCAGGCATTTTGTCCGTTTACATGTCACTTTTTATTTAGACATTTTTTTGGTACATAAATGATGATAGAAACGCCATTCTTTGTTAAGTACCGAAATTATTTTGACATTATTAAGCTTGAAAAGCTGGTAAATGGCCAGTTGACTGGCTTAAAGGAGAATTGCCATATTCAACACCTGTAAACCCAGATTCTGGTTCACGGCTCAGCTATCTGGCTATGGAGAGCATGGCAGACGTTATCCACACCACTGACTGATGTATGTACACTAGGAGTCATTTCCAATGGTTTTTACTGGGCTTCTTCTCTCTCTGCAGTGCGTGCTAACAGATCAGCGGATTAAGGCGATAGAGCAGGTGCACGGGTACTTCTCCAGCGAGCAGGTACAGTAGCTAGTGAACAGAGAAGGTTGATGAATGACATCCAGTAATAGACATGCTAACCCCCTCTCCCTCCAGGTAATAGACATGCTACCCCCCCTCTCCCTCCAGGTAATAGACATGCTACCCCCCCCTCTCCTCCAGGTAATAGACATGCTAACCCCCTCTCCCTCCAGGTAATAGACATGCTACCCCCCCCCCCCCTCTCCCTCCAGGTAATAGACATGCTAACCCCCCTCTCCCTCCAGGTAATAGACATGCTAACCCCCTCTCCTCCAGGTGATAGCCATGCTAACCCCCCTCCCTCCAGGTAATAGACATGCTAACCCCCTCTCCCTCCAGGTAATAGACATGCTAACCCCCTCTCCTCCAGGTAATAGACATGCTAACCCCTCTCCCTCCAGGTAATAGACATGCTACCCCCCTCTCCCTCCAGGTAATAGACATGCTACCCCCCTCTCCCTCCAGGTAATAGACATGCTAACCCCCCTCTCCCTCCAGGTAATAGACATGCTAACCCCCCTCTCCCTCCAGGTAATAGACATGCTAACCCCCCTCACCCTCCAGGTAATAGACATGCTAACCCCCCCCCCTCTCCCTCCAGGTAATAGACATGCTAAACCCCTCTCCCTCCAGGTAATAGACATGCTAACCTCCTCTCCCTCCAGGTAATAGACATGCTAACCCCCTCTCCCTCCAGGTAATAGACATGCTAACCCCCTCTCCCTCCAGGTAATAGACATGCTACCCCCCCCTCTCCCTCCAGGTAATAGACATGCTAACCCCCCCCCCCTCTCCCTCCAGGTAATAGACATTTAACCCCCTCTCCCTCCAGGTAATAGACATGCTAACCCCCTCTCCCTCCAGGTAATAGACATGCTAACCCCTCTCCTCTCCCTCCAGGTAATAGACATGCTAACCCCCTCTCCCTCCAGGTAATAGACATGCTAACCCCCCTCTCCATCCGGTTAATAGACATGCTACCCCCCCCCCCCTCTCCCTCCAGGTAATAGACATGCTAACCCCCTCTCCCTCCAGGTAATAGACATGCTAACCCCTCTCCCTCCAGGTAATAGACATGCTAACCCCTCTCCTCTCCCTCCAGGTAATAGACATGCTAACCCCCTCTCCCTCCAGGTAATAGACATGCTAACCCCCTCTCCATCCGGTTAATAGACATGCTAACCCCCTCTCCCTCCAGGTGATAGACATGCTAACCCAGTTCTCCCTCCAGGTGATAGACATGCTAACCCCCTCTCCCTCCAGGTAATAGACATGCTAACCCCCTCTCCTCCAGGTAATAGACATGCTAACCCCTCTCCCTCCAGGTAATAGACATGCTAACCCCTCTCCCTCCAGGTAATAGACATGCTACCCCCCTCTCCCTCCAGGTAATAGACATGCTAACCCCCCTCTCCCTCCAGGTAATAGACATGCCAACCCCCCTCTCCCTCCAGGTAATAGACATGCTAACCCCCCTCTCCCTCCAGGTAATAGATATGCTAACCCCCCTCTCCCTCCAGGTAATAGATATGCTAACCCCCCTCTCCCTCCAGGTAATGAACACCAGGCACATGCTAACCCCGTCTCCCTCCAGGTAATGGACATGCTAACCCCCTCCTCTCCCTAATAGACATGCTAACCCCCTCTCCCTCCAGGTAATAGACATGCTAACCCCCTCTCCCTCCAGGTAATAGACATGCTAACCCCCCTCTCCCTCCAGGTAATAGACATGCTAACCCCCTCTCCCTCCAGGTAATAGACATGCTAACCCCCTCTCCCTCCAGGTAATAGACATGCTAACCCCCTCTCCCTCCAGGTAATAGACATGCTAACCCCCCTCTCCCTCCAGGTAATGGACATGCTGAAGTACTTCTCCTGGGCAGATCCTCAGATCAAAGCTGTCAAAGCTCTTCAACATGTGAGTGACAACAACAACAGCCAACTCTGCTAATGTTTTGTGTATTACTGTGTAAACAGTAGATAGACTGTGCATCCGGAAAGTATTCAGACCCCTTGACCTTTTTCACATTTTGTTACATTACAGCCTTATTCTAAATGGATCAAATAAAACATTTTCCTCATCAATCTACACACAATACCCCACAGTGAGAAAGCGAAAACAGGTTTTTAATGCATTTTTGCAAAAAGCAGCTATGAGGTTGAAGGAATTATCTGTAGTGCTCTGAGACAGGATTGTGTCGAGGCACAGATCTGAGGAAGGGTACCAAAACATTTCTGCAGCATTGAAGGTCCCCAAGAACACAGTGGCCTCCATCATTCTTAAATGGAAGTAGTTTGGAACCACCAAGACTCTTCCTGGAGATGAATGAGCAACGTCTCTGGAGAGTGAAAATAGCTGTGCAGCAATGCTCCCCATCCAACCTGACAGAGCTTGAGAGGATCTGCAGAGAAGAATGGAAGAAACTCCCCAAATACAGGTGTGTCAAGCTTTTCATACCCAAGAAGACTAGAGGCTTTTGCCAAAGGTGCTTCAACAAAGTACTGAATAAAGGGTCTGAATACTTAAATAAATACTGAATATTGAATACTTGTAAATACTTGTAAATATGAATTTTCATTTTTTTATTTTTTTTTTAAATAAAAATTAATATATACACTTGCAAAATGTCTAAACCTGTTTTTGCTTTTTCATTAGGGTATTGTGTATAGTTTGATGAGGGGAAAGAAACTATTTTATCCATTTTAGAGTTGTAACGTAACAAAATGTGGAACAAGTTAAGGGGTCTGAATACTTTCCTAAAGCTCTGAACAAAATGATTATTATAAATGATTATTATAAATTATTTTGTAAATTATTATTAGAAATTATACAATTTTATAAATTATTATAAACCAATTATAAACCATAACTCACATACAGATCGGTAGAAATGGTAAGATAAATTGGCATTCTGCGAAAGCCGTCAGGGGCTGGAGGAGAATAGTTGCGCCCTCTTGAGGCATTTGTCCTATCACATCAAATCGTAAGCTTAAAGCATCAGACGAGCTCAATGCATATAGTTGATTTTATTAAACACATAGGGTGTGTCTATAAATGGAAAAATACCCGTTTTAAAATGTTCACCAATTGATTAGTCGAAAGAACAGTCGATTTTCGGTAGACCAAGCTCATTTTTAGTTGGGGACAGCCCTAATAAATACATTTCTTAGAAGGTTCTTAGAAATCAATCTTCAGTTGTTGGATATTGTGTTTAGAGTTGGGATGGGCACGGTTTTAAACCTGAGCACTACGGCAGACCCTGTCAGTCATCCTCTAAACCTGAGCACTACTGCAGACCCTGTCAGTCATCCTCTAAACCTGAGCACTATGGCAGACTGTCAGTCATCCTCTAAACCTGAGCACTACGGCAGACTGTCAGTCATCCTCTAAACCTGAGCACTACGGCAGACTGTCAGTCATCCTCTAAACCTGAGCACTACGGCAGACTGTCAGTCATCCTCTAAACCTGAGCACTACGGCAGACTGTCAGTCATCCTCTATACCTGAGCACTACGGCAGACTGTCAGTCATCCTCTAAACCTGAGCACTACGGCAGACCCTGTCAGTCATCCTCTATACCTGAGCACTACGGCAGACTGTCAGTCATCCTCTAAACCTGAGCACTATGGCAGACTGTCAGTCATCCTCTAAACCTGAGAACTACGGCAGACTCTGTCAGTCATCCTCTAAACCTGAGCACTACGGCAGACCCTGTCAGTCATCCTCTAAACCTGAGCACTACGGCAGACTCTGTCAGTCATCCTCTAAACCTGTTCACTATGGCAGACTGTCAGTCATCCTCTAAACCTGAGCACTACGGCAGACTGTCAGTCATCCTCTATACCTGAGCACTACGGCAGACTGTCAGTCATCCTCTAAACCTGAGCACTACGGCAGACTGTCAGTCATCCTCTAAACCTGAGCACTACGGCAGACCCTGTCAGTCATCCTCTATACCTGAGCACTATGGCAGACTGTCAGTCATCCTCTAAACCTGAGCACTACGGCAGACTCTGTCAGTCATCCTCTAAACCTGAGCACTACGGCAGACTGTCAGTCATCCTCTAAACCTGAGCACTATGGCAGACTGTCAGTCATCCTCTAAACCTGAGCACTACGGCAGACTGTCAGTCATCCTCTAAACCTGAACACTACGGCAGACTGTCAGTCATCCTCTAAACCTGAGCACTACGGCAGACTCTGTCATCCTCTAAACCTGTTCACTATGGCAGACCCTGTCAGTCATCCTCTAAACCTGAGCACTACGGCAGACTCTGTCATCCTCTAAACCTGTTCACTATGGCAGACTGTCAGTCATCCTCTATACCTGAGCACTACTGCAGACCCTGTCAGTCATCCTCTAAACCTGAGCACTATGGCAGACTGTCAGTCATCCTCTAAACCTGAGCACTATGGCAGACTGTCAGTCATCCTCTAAACCTGAGCACTATGGCAGACTGTCAGTCATCCTCTAAACCTGAGCACTATGGCAGACTGTCAGTCATCCTCTAAACCTGAGCACTACGGCAGACTGTCAGTCATCCTCTAAACCTGAACACTACGGCAGACTGTCAGTCATCCTCTAAACCTGAGCACTACGGCAGACTGTCAGTCATCCTCTATACCTGAGCACTACGGCAGACTGTCAGTCATCCTCTAAACCTGAGCACTACGGCAGACTGTCAGTCATCCTCTAAACCTGAGCACTACGGCTGACTGTCAGTCATCCTCTAAACCTGAGCATACGGCAGACTGTCAGTCATCCTCTATACCTGAGCACTACGGCAGACTGTCAGTCATCCTCTAAACCTGAGCACTACGGCAGACTGTCAGTCATCCTCTAAACCTGAGCACTATGGCAGACTGTCAGTCATCCTCTAAACCTGAGCACTATGGCAGACTGTCAGTCATCCTCTAAACCTGAGCACTATGGCAGACTGTCAGTCATCCTCTAAACCTGAGCACTATGGCAGACTGTCAGTCATCCTCTAAACCTGAGCACTACGGCAGACTGTCAGTCATCCTCTAAACCTGAGCACTACGGCAGACTGTCAGTCATCCTCTAAACCTGAGCACTATGGCAGACTGTCAGTCATCCTCTATACCTGAGCACTATGGCAGACCCTGTCAGTCATCCTCTAAACCTGAGCACTATGGCAGACTGTCAGTCATCCTCTAAACCTGAACACTACGGCAGACTGTCAGTCATCCTCTAAACCTGAGCACTACGGCAGACTGTCAGTCATCCTCTAAACCTGAGCACTATGGCAGACTGTCAGTCATCCTCTATACCTGAGCACTATGGCAGATCAGTCATCCTCTAAACCTGAGCACTATGGCAGACTGTCAGTCATCCTCTAAACCTGAACACTACAGACTGTCAGTCATCCTCTAAACCTGGAGCACTACGGCAGACTGTCAGTCATCCTCTATACCTGAGCACTATGGCAGACCCTGTCAGTCACTAAACCTGAGCACTATGGCAGACTGTCAGTCATCCTCTAAACCTGAACACTACGGCAGACTGTCAGTCATCCTCTAAACCTGAGCACTACGGCAGACTGTCAGTCATCCTTATACCTGAGCACTACGGCAGACTGTCAGTCATCCTCTAAACCTGAGCACTACCGGCAGACTGTCAGTCATCCTCTAAACCTTACGGCAGACTGTCAGTCATCCTCTAAACCTGAGCACTCACGGCAGACTGTCAATTAAACCTGAGCACTACGGCAGACTCTGTCAGTCATCCTCTATACCTGAGCACTACGGCAGACTCTGTCACGTTCCTAAACCTGAGCACTACGGCAGACTGTCAGTCACTTTCAAACCTGAGCACTACGGCAGACTGTCAGATCCTCTAAACCTGAGCACTACGGCAGAGTCATCCTCTAAACCTGAGCACTACGGCAGACTCTGTCAGTCACACCTGAGCACTACGGCAGATTTTTATGAGGGCAGACTCTGGATCCTCTAAACCTGAGCATTCTTGAAAACATATGGTCACAAGCAACAAAGATCTCTAAACTAGAGACATGCGACATCCTGAATTTTAAAACATAGTCACAACAAAGAAAGAGTTTTAAATAATAATAAAATGCTTGACTCTCTTGACCAATCAGAATGTTGCAACAGCACATGGCAGATGCAACAGAGGACATGCTGCTTTTTAAATGTCATTTTGGGCATGAAAAGCAACAGTATAAGACAAGGCGGTCTGAAAATGGGTAGATAATTACTGGAGATACTACTTTCCCCACCTTTTTGTGACTATGTGGACACCCCCCCCCCAAAAAAAAAAAAAATAATTTCAGGATGTCCATGTCCTTCTCTAGTTTAGAGATCTTGGTTCTTGTGCATTATTTAGCTAAATACTGGCCTGCATGTTTTGATTAAACTTTGACTCTTTGTGTGTTTCTTCCAGAAAATGGTTGCCATCCCCACTACCAAAGTGGCCAATATCCTCAACTGTTTTACCTTCTCTAAGGACCGACTGGTGGTTCTGGAACTCATAGCTCTGTGAGTAACTTACGAAATCACATTTTACATTATGGTAATTCACATTTTTAGATTATGCTAATTCAAGGAACAGACCAGTTAGATTATGGTAATTCATATGAACAGAACCAGTTAGATTATGGTAATTCATATGAACAGAACAGTTAGATTATGGTAATTCATATGAACAGAACAGTTAAATTATGGTAATTCATATGAACAGAACAGTTAGATTATGGTAATTCATATTAACAGAACAGTTAGATTATGGTAATTCCTTTATAGACAGAACAGTTAGATTATGGTAATTTCATATGAACAGAACAGTTAGATTATGGTAATTCACATGAACAGACCAGTTAGATTATGGTACCATATGAACAGAAATTGTTAGTTTATGGTAATTCATATTAACAGACCAGTTAGATTATGGTAATTCATATTAACAGAACAGTTAGATTATGGTAATTCATATGAACAGACCAGTTAGATTATGGTCATTCATATTAACAGATTATGGTGGGGCCGGCAGTGTAGCCTAGTGGTTAGAGCGTTGGACTAGTAACCGAAAGGTTGCAAGTTCAAATCCCCAAGCTGACAAGGTACAAAATCTGTCTTTCTGCCCCTGAACAGGCAGTTAACCCACTGTTCCTAGGCCGTCATTGAAAATAAGAATTTGTTCTTAACTGACTTGCCTAGTAAAATAAAATAAAAAATAATAATTCATATGAACAGACCAGTTAGATTATGGTAATTCATAATATACTAACCGTGTGTTCAGTGACAGTATTACCGAACAGAAATATAAATGCAACATGCAACAATTACAAAGGTTTTTTGAAACCGATATAGTCTCTGTATCTGTGCACGTGTGATAAATAAGATACATAACGAATATACTGTACACACTTAATTCCACTAAATTTAGCTAATTAACCTATAGACCGATAACAAATGTATTTATTGAATAGGCAAAAAAAAAAGCATTATTTAGAAATGTTATATATATATATATATATATATTTATGTTATGTTATGTTATTCTATCCTCGTGGGGACCAAAACATTTATTTCCATTCACAATCCTATTTTTCATAACCTTAACCCGAACCCTAAATCTAACCACTAACCCCTCACCCTAACCCTAATTGTAACCCCTAAGCTTAAAGTAGACTTTTCCCCCCCCATGGGTACTTGGACTTGTCCCCACAAGGGTGAATGTTATTTGTTGTACTGTCCTTGTGGGTACTTTGAGGGGATTTGGGGCCCTACAGGTATAGAAGAACCAACCAACAAATGTATGTTCTAGATCCTCATACTGTATGTGTTCTAGATCCTCATACTGTATGTGTTCTAGATCCTCATACTGTATGTGTTCTAGATCCTCATACTGTATGTGTTCTGAAGAACTCTACATCTGGGCTGTATTCATTAGTAGACACTGTAGCAAAACATTCTGCAACAGGAAAAACAAAAACAAGCATTTCTTCATGGACTAGTTCCGATTTTCTTCCGTGATTTCGTTACTAGTGAATAGGCCTAAACCCTACTTGATATAGGAAGGCTGGGACATCCTTGAATGTGCTCATGACTTTAAATCTAATCAGTTGATGGATCAGAACAGCTACTCGATTAGTTAGTTGATTGATTGGCAGATTGATTGATTAATTAACAACCCCGGTGGGTTGTGCTCTTTTCTGCCAGGAACATCTCTGATGCCCAGAACTACCGTCCCGTAGAGGACCTGTTCCGTATTCACCTGTCTGAGAAGAAACGAGCCCGCAGGATCCTAGAGCAGGTAACTCACACACTGTCCT
>NW_027011874.1:0-21837 GCF_036934945.1 Oncorhynchus masou masou | reverse complement strand
CACAGTACTACAGGTCAGTAGAGCACAGCACTACAGGTCAGTAGAGCACAGTACTACAGGTCAGTAGAGCACAGTACTACAGGTCAGTAGAGCACAGCACTACAGGTCAGTAGAGCACAGCACTACAGGTCAGTAGAGCACAGTACTACAGGTCAGTAGAGCACAGTACTACAGGTCAGAGCACAGTACTACAGGTCAGTAGAGCACAGTACTACAGGTCAGTAGAGCACAGCACTACAGGTCAGTAGAGCACAGTACTACAGGTCAGTAGAGCACAGTACTACAGGTCAGAGCACAGCACTACAGGTCAGTAGAGCACAGCACTACAGGTCAGTAGAGCACAGTACTACAGGTCAGTAGAGTAGAGCACAGTACTACAGGTCAGTAGAGCACAGTACTACAGGTCAGTAGAGCACAGTACTACAGGTCAGTAGAGCACAGTACTACAGGTCAGTAGAGCACAGTACTACAGGTCAGTAGAGCACAGTACTACAGGTCAGTAGAGCACAGCACTACAGGTCAGTAGAGCACAGTACTACAGGTCAGTAGAGCACAGTACTACAGGTCAGTAGAGCACAGTACTACAGGTCAGTAGAGCACAGTACTACAGGTCAGTAGAGCACAGCACTACAGGTCAGTAGAGCACTACAGGTCAGTAGAACACAGTACAGGTCAGTAGAGCACAGCACTACAGGTCAGTAGAGCACAGCACTACAGGTCAGTAGAGCACAGTACTACAGGTCAGTAGAGCAGAGCACAGTACTACAGGTCAGTAGAGCACAGTACTACAGGTCAGTAGAGCACAGTACTACAGGTCAGTAGAGCACAGCACTACAGGTCAGTAGAGCACAGTACTACAGGTCAGTAGAGCACAGCACTACAGGTCAGTAGAGCACAGTACTACAGGTCAGTAGAGCACAGCACTACAGGTCACAGTAATTACAGTCAGTAGAGCGCAGTACACAGGTCAGTAGAGCACAGTACTACAGGCTCAGTAGAGCACAGTACTACAGGTCAGTAGAGCACAGCACTACAGGTCAGTAGAGCACAGCACTACAGGTCAGTAGAGCACAGTACTACAGGTCAGTAGAGCGTAGAGTAGAGCACAGTACTACAGGTCAGTAGAGCACAGTACTACAGGTCAGTAGAGCACAGTACTACAGGTCAGTAGAGCACAGCACTACAGGTCAGTAGAGCACAGTACTACAGGTCAGTAGAGCACAGCACTACAGGTCAGTAGAGCACAGCACTACAGGTCAGTAGAGCACAGCACTACAGGTCAGAGCACAGTACTACAGGTCAGTAGAGCACAGTACTACAGGTCAGTAGAGCACAGTACTACAGGTCAGTAGAGCACAGCACTACAGGTCAGTAGAGCACAGTACTACAGGTCAGTAGAGCACAGTACTACAGGTCAGTAGAGCACAGCACTACAGGCCGCAGAGCACAGTACTACAGCAGAGCACAGTACTACAGGTCAGTAGAGCACAGTACTACAGGTCACAGCACTACAGGTCAGTAGAGCAGCACTACAGGTCACAGCACTACTACAGGTCAGTAGAGCACAGTACTACAGGTCACAGTACTACAGGTCAGTAGAGCACAGCACTACAGGTCAGTAGAACACAGCACTACAGGTCAGTAGAGCACAGTACTACAGGTCAGTAGAGCACAGCACTACAGGTCAGTAGAGCACAGTACTACAGGTCAGTAGAGCACAGTACTACAGGTCAGTAGAACACAGCACTACAGGTCAGTAGAGCACAGCACTACAGGTCAGTAGAGCACAGTACTACAGGTCAGTAGAGCACAGTACTACAGGTCAGTAGAGCACAGTACTACAGGTCAGTAGAGCACAGCACTACAGGTCAGTAGAGCACAGCACTACAGGTCAGTAGAGCACAGTACTACAGGTCAGTAGAGCACAGTACTACAGTAGCTACAGGTCAGTAGAGCACAGTACTACAGGTCAGTAGAGCACAGCACTACAGGTCAGTAGAGCTACAGGTCAAGAGCACAGCACTACAGGTCAGTAGAGCACAGTACTACAGGTCAGTAGAGCACAGTACTACAGGTCAGTAGAGCACAGTACTACAGGTCAGTAGAGCACAGTACTACAGGTCAGTAGAGCACAGTACTACAGGTCAGGTCAGTAGAGCACAGTACTACAGCACTAGAATACAGCAGTCAGTAGAGCACAGTACTACAGGTCAGTAGAGCACAGTACTACAGGTCAGTAGAGCACAGTACTACAGGTCAGTAGAGCACAGTACTACAGGTCAGTAGAGCACAGTACAGGTCAGTAGAGCAGGGTCAGTAGAGCACAGCACTACAGGTCAGTAGAGCACAGTACTACAGGTCAGTAGAGCACAGGTCACAGTACTACAGGTCAGTAGAGCACAGCACTACAGGTCAGTAGAGCACAGCACTACAGGTCAGTAGAGCACAGCACTACAGGTCAGTAGAGCACAGTACTACAGGTCAGTAGAGCACAGTACTACAGGTCAGTAGAGCACAGCACTACAGGTCAGTAGAGCACAGTACTACAGGTCAGTAGAGCACAGTACTACAGGTCAGTAGAGCACAGCACTACACAGTACTACAGGTCAGTAGAACACAGCACTACAGGTCAGTAGAGCACAGTACTACAGGTCAGTAGAGCACAGTACTACAGGTCAGTAGAGCACAGTACTACAGGTCAGTAGAGCACAGTACTACAGGTCAGTAGAGCACAGTACTACAGGTCAGTAGAGCACAGCACTACAGGTCAGTAGAGCACAGCACTACAGGTCAGTAGAGCACAGTACTACAGGTCAGTAGAGCACAGCACTACAGGTCAGTAGAGCACAGCACTACAGGTCAGTAGAGCACAGTACTACAGGTCAGTAGAGCACAGTACTACAGGTCAGTAGAGCACAGTACTACAGGTCAGTAGAGCACAGTACTACAGGTCAGTAGAGCACAGTACTACAGGTCATAGAGCAGGTCAGTAGAGCACAGCACTACAGGTCAGTAGAGCAGCACAGTACTACAGGTCAGTAGAGCACAGTACTACAGGTCAGTAGAGCACAGCACTACAGGTCAGTAGAGCACAGCACTACAGGTCAGTAGAGCACAGCACTACAGGTCAGTAGAGCACAGTACTACAGGTCAGTAGAGCACAGTACTACAGGTCAGTAGAGCACAGTACTACAGGTCAGTAGAGCACAGTACTACAGGTCAGTAGAGCACAGTACTACAGGTCAGTAGAGCACAGTACTACAGGTCACTACAGGTCAGTAGAGCACAGCACTACAGGTCAGTAGAGCACAGTACTACAGGTCAGTAGAGCGCAGTACTACAGGTCAGTAGAGCACAGTACTACAGGTCAGTAGAGCACAGTACTACAGGTCAGTAGAGCACAGCACTACAGGTCAGTACAGGTCAGCAGAACACAGTACTACAGGTCAGTAGAGCACAGCACTACAGGTCAGTAGAGCACAGCACTACAGGTCAGTAGAGCACAGCACTACAGGTCAGTAGAGCACAGCACTACAGGTCAGTAGAGCGCAGTACAGGCACTAGAGCGCAGTACTACAGGTCAGTAGAGCACAGTACTACAGGTCAGTAGAGCACAGCACTACAGGTCAGTAGAGCGCAGTACACAGGTCAGTAGAGCGAGTACTACAGGTCAGTAGAGCACAGTACTACAGGTCAGTAGAGCACAGCACTACAGGTCAGTAGACAGTACTACAGGTAGTAGCTACAGGTCAGTAGAGCACAGTACTACAGGTCAGTAGAGCACAGTACTACAGGTCAGTAGAGCACAGCACTACAGGTCAGTAGAGCACAGCACTACAGGTCAGTAGAGCACAGTACTACAGGTCAGTAGAGCGCAGTACTACAGGTCAGTAGAGCGCAGTACTACAGGTCAGTAGAGCACAGTACTACAGGTCAGTAGAGCACAGTACTACAGGTCAGTAGAGCACAGCACTACAGGTCAGTAGAGCACAGTACTACAGGTCAGTAGAACACAGCACTACAGGTCAGTAGAGCTACAGGTCAGTAGAGCACAGCACTACAGGTCACAGGTACAGGTCAGAGAAACACAGCACTACAGGTCAGTAGAGCACAGTACAGGTCAGTAGAACACAGCACTACAGGTCAGTAGAGCACAGCACTACAGGTCAGTAGAACAGGTCAGCACAGCACACAGGTCAGTAGAGCACAGTACTACAGGTCAGTAGAGCACAGTACTACAGGTCAGTAGAGCACAGCACTACAGGTCAGTAGAGCACAGTACTACAGGTCAGTAGAGCACAGCACTACAGGTCAGTAGAGCACAGTACTACAGGTCAGTAGAGCACAGGCCGTAGAGCTACAGGGTCAGTAGAGCACAGCACTACAGGTCAGTAGAGCACAGTACTACAGGTCAGTAGAGCACAGCACTACAGGTCAGTAGAGCACAGTACTACAGGTCAGTAGAGCACAGCACTACAGGTCAGTAGAACACAGCACTACAGGTCAGTAGAGCACAGCACTACAGGTCAGTAGAGCACAGCACAGGTCAGTACAGTACTACAGGTCAGTAGAGCACAGTACTACAGGTCAGTAGAGCACAGTACTACAGGTCAGTAGAGCACAGTACTACAGGTCAGTAGAACAGTACAGCACTACAGGTCAGTAGAACAGTACAGGTCACTACAGGTCAGTAGAGCACAGTACTACAGGTCAGTAGAGCACAGTACTACAGGTCAGTAGAGCACAGTACTACAGGTCAGTAGAGCACAGTACACAGTACTACAGGTCAGTAGAACACAGCACTACAGGTCAGTAGAACACAGCACTACAGGTCAGTAGAGCACAGTACTACAGGTCAGTAGAACACACAGGTCAGTAGAGCACAGTACTACAGGTCAGTAGAGCACAGTACTACAGGTCAGTAGAGCACACAGGTCAGTAGAGCACAGCACTACAGGTCAGTAGAGCACAGTACTACAGGTCAGTAGAAGTAGAGCACAGCACTACAGGTCAGTAGAACACAGCACTACAGGTCAGTAGAGCACAGTACTACAGGTCAGTAGAACACAGCACTACACAGTAGTGCACAGTACAGGTCAGTAGAGCACAGTACTACAGGTCAGTAGAGCACAGTACTACAGGTCAGTAGAGCACAGTACTACAGGTCAGTAGAGCACAGTACTACAGGTCAGTAGAGCACAGCACTACAGGTCAGTAGAGCACAGCACTACAGGTCAGTAGAGCTACAGGTCAGTAGAGCACAGCACTACAGGTCAGTAGAGCACAGCACTACAGGTCAGTAGAACACAGTACTACAGGTCAGTAGAACACAGCACTACAGGTCAGTAGAGCACAGTACTACAGGTCAGTAGAACACAGCACTACAGGTCAGTAGAGCACAGTACTACAGGTCAGTAGAGCACAGCACTACAGGTCAGTAGAGCACAGTACTACAGGTCAGTAGAACACAGCACTACAGGTCAGTAGAACACAGTACTACAGGTCAGTAGAGCACAGTACTACAGGTCAGTAGAACACAGTACTACAGGTCAGTAGAGCACAGTACTACAGGTCAGTAGAGCACAGCACTACAGGTCAGTAGAACACAGTACTACAGGTCAGTAGAGCACAGCACTACAGGTCAGTAGAGCACAGCACTACATCTCCTTTGCTAACTGCGACCCAGACACAGATTTACAGACCTGGAGGTCCTACAGCTGTTTTTCCTCTTCCTTTACATAAAATACAAAACTTTGTTTTCCTAACCCTAACACAACCCTTAACCTAACACACTCCTAACACAACCCTAACACAACCCTAAACCTAACACACTCCTAACACAACCCTAACACAACCCTAAACCGAACACACTCCTAACACACTCCTAACACAACCCTAACACAACCCTAAACCTAACATAACCCTTAACCTAACACACTCCTAACACAACCCTAACACAACCCTAAACCTAACACACTCCTAACACACTCCTAACACAACCCTAACACAACCCTAAACCTAACATAACCCTTAACCTAACACACTCCTAACACAACCCTAACACAACCCTAAACCTACCACACTACTAACACAACCCTAACACAATCCAAACCCTAACACAACCCCAACACAACCCTAACACAACCCAAAACCTAACAACCCTAACACAACCCTAACACAACCCAAACCCTAACAAAACCCTAACGCAACCCAAACCCTAACACAACCCCAACACAACCCTAACACAACCCAAAACCTAACAACCCTAACACAACCCTAACACAACCCAAAACATAACAACCCTAACACAACCCTAACACAACCCTAAACCTAACACATTCCTAACACAACCCTAACACAACCCAAACCCTAACACAACCCTAACACAACCCTAAACCTAACACATTCCTAACACAACCCTAACACAACCCAAACCCTAACACAACCCCAACACAACCCTAACACAACCCAAAACCTAACAACCCTAACACAACCCTAACACAACCCAAAACATAACAACCCTAACACAAACCCTAACACAACCCTAAACCTAACACATTCCTAACACAACCCTAACACAACCCAAACCCTAACACAACCCTAACACAACCCTAAACCTAACACATTCCTAACACAACCCTAACACAACCCAAACCCTAACACAACCTTAACACAACCCAAACCCTAACACAATCCTAACACAACACAACCAAACCATAACACAACCCTAAATCTAACACACTCCTAACCCTAACACAACCTTAAACATAACGCAACCCTAACACAACCTTAACCATAATACAATTCTAACAGAACCACAGCACAACTTTAACCCTAACACAACCCTAACCCCAACACAACCCAAACACAACCCTAACCCTATCCCTAAACACAACCCTAACCCTCAATTCTCAGGCCAACTCTTTTCTCTGTATATATCAATTATGTTGCTCTTGCTGCGGGCGATTCCCTGATCCACCTCTACGCAGACGACACCATTCTGAATACTTCCGGCCCGTCCTTGGACACTGTGCTACCTAACCTCCAAACGAGCTTCAATGCCATACAACACTCCATCCGTGGCCTCCAACTGCTCTTAAACGCTAGTAAAACCAAATGCATGCTTTTCAACAATTCGCTGCCTGCACCCGCACGCCCGACTAGCATCACCACCCTGGATGGTTCCGACCTAGAATATGTGGACATCTATAAGTACCTAGGTGTCTGGCTAGACTGTAAACTCTCCTTCCAGACTCATATCAAACATCTCCAATATAAAATCAAATCTAGAGTCGGCATTCTATTCCGTAACAAAGCCTCCTTCACTCACGCCGCCAAACTTACCCTAGTAAAACTGACTATCCTACCGATCCTCGAATTCGGCGATGTCATCTACAAAATAGCTTCCAATAACATCATCATGGCGGTGGCCCGTTCCTGTAGGTTCATGCTCTACAACATCCGCAGAGTACGACCCTGCCTCACACAGGAAGCGGCGCAGGTCCTAATCCAGGCACTTGTCATCTCCGTCTGGATTACTGCAACTCGCATGTTGGCTGGGCTCCTGCCTGTGCCATTAAACCCCTACAACTCATCCAGAACGCCGCAGCCCGTCTGGTGTTCAACCTTCCCAAGTTCTCTCACGTCACCCCGCTCCTCCGCTCTCTCCACTGGCTTCCAGTTGAAGCTCGCATCCGCTACAAGACCATGGTGCTTGCCTACGGAGCTGTGAGGGAACGGGCACCGCAGTACCCCAGGCTCTGATCAGGCCCTACACCCAAACAAGGGCACTGCGTTCATCCACCTCTGGCCTGCTCGCCCCTACCACTGGGAGGAAGTACAGTTCCCGCTCAGCCCAGTCAAAACTGTTCGCATGCTCTGGCCCCCCAATGGTGGAACAAACTCCTCACGACGCCAGGACAGCGGAGTCAATCACCACCTTCCGGAGACACCTGAAACCCCACCTCTTCAAGGAATACCTAGGATAGGATAAAGTAATCCTTCTCACCCCCTTAAATGATTTAGATGCACTATTGTAAAGTGGCTGTTCCACTGGATGTCAGAAGGTGAATTCACCAATTTGTAAGTCGCTCTGGATAAGAGCGTCTGCTAAATGACTTAAATGTAATGTAAATATAATACTCTACTCAGCAAACTGGATGCAGTTTATCACAGTGCCATCCGTTTGTTACTAAAGCACCTTATACCACCCACCACTGCGACAGTCGGCTGGCCCTCGCTACATATTCGTCGCCAGACCCACTGGCTCCAGGTCATCTACAAGTCCATGCTAGGTAAAGCTCCGCCTTATCTCAGTTCACTGGTCACGATGGCAACACCCACCCGTAGCACGCGCTCCAGCAGGTGTATCTCACTGATCATCCCTAAAGCCAACACCTCATTTGGCCGCCTTTCGTTCCAGTTCTCTGCTGCCTGTGACTGGAACGAATTGCAAAAATTGTTGGAGTTGGAGACTTTTATCTCTCTCACCAACTTCAAACATCTGCTATCTGAGCAGCTAACCGATCGCTGCAGCTGTACATAGTCTATCGGCAACAGCCCACCCAATTTTACCTACCTCATCCCCATACAGTTTATATTTATTTACTTTTCTGCTCTTTTGCACACCAATATCTCTACCTGTACATGACCATCTGACCATTTATCACTCCAGTGTTAATCTGCAAAATTGTAATTATTCGTCTCCCTCCTCATGCCTTTTACACACAATGTATATAGACTCTCTTTTTTTTCTACTGTGTTATTGACTTGTTAATTGTTTACTCCATGTGTAACTCTGTGTTGTCTGTTCACACTGCTATGCTTTATCTTGGCCAGGTCACAGTTGTAAATGAGAACTTGTTCTCAACTAGCCTACCTGGTTGAATAAAGGTGAAATAAAATAAAAAAAACTAACCCCAACACAACCCTAACCCCAACACAACCCTAACACAACCCTAACCTTAACTGCAGGAGGACTTGGAAAGCAGCTGCGCCAGGGTGAGGGGACAATGAGGAGCGTGTATTCCACCTGGAGTGCAATCTGGCCCGGCTACAGAGCGACCTGGCGCTGGGTGCGCACTCACCGTCGTGGAGACCTCCGAGACGTTGCTGTATCCACGGGAGATGACCTCTCACAACGGACCGTCCACAACGTGTGTGTCCAGACGGACCGTCAGACCTTTATCAGAACCCCTGAGGATGAGGAGGGAGGTGTCAGGCTGGGCCCCCAAACCACCCTCAACGTGCCTAAGAGACTGGGCCTGGCTTCTATCAGTCTAAATAAGTCTGGACAGGCTACCTCTCCCTCTTCTCCCTCTTCTTCCCCCCTTCTCCCTCCTCCACCTCCTCCTCCTCCTTTCCCAAAACAGACCCAGGGACTTGACGGCCCTCCTCCAACCTCTCTACCAGGCTGCAGCCCTCCACCCCCTCCACCGCCACCAGGCTGTGTTCCCTCCCCTCCAGGTGTTTGGGGGATAAACCCCACAGGAAGCCTGCTGTGGAACCAGCCTGTCCCATGAAGCCTCTCTACTGGACCAGGATACAGATACAGGACAAGTAGGTGTTACATCTAACTATCAATCAATCAATCAAATGTTTCTTTCCCCATAGTTGTATTTTTCTTCTACAAGGTAACAAAACCGTTATTGCTCTTCCATTTTTACATCGTAATCACCATTGTAAAGTTGTTTTTTACTTTGCGAAACACAGACCAACCACTGATCCCACCCCGATGTTCACATTTATTACTGATCCCGCCCACCTCGATGTTCACGCTTATCACTGGTCCCGCCCACCTTGATGTTCACACTTATTACTGATCCCGCCCACCTCAATGTTCACGCTTATCACTGATCCCGCCCACCTCAATGTTCACGCTTATCACTGATCCCGCCCACCTCAATGTTCACACTTATT
Organism: Oncorhynchus masou masou; assembly: GCF_036934945.1. Lineage (NCBI taxonomy): Eukaryota > Metazoa > Chordata > Actinopteri > Salmoniformes > Salmonidae > Oncorhynchus > Oncorhynchus masou. Next base: position 11,919 of record NW_027011874.1, on the reverse strand, counting down.
ACTAATCCCGCCCACCTCGATGTTCACACTTATTACTGATCCCGCCCACCTTGATGTTCACGCTCACTGATCCCGTTGATGTTCACACTTATTACTGATCCCGCCCACCTTGATGTTCACGCTTATCACTGATCCCGCCCACCTTGATGTTCACACTTATTACGGATCCTGCCCACCTCAATGTTCACGCTTATCACTGATCCCACCCACCTTGATGTTCGATGTTGTTCACGCTATCACTGATCCCGCCCACCTTGATGTTCACACTTATTACTGATCCCGCCCCACCTTGATGTTCACGCTATCACTGATCCCGCCACCTTGATGTTCCACTTAGCACGGATCCTCACCTCATGTTCACGCCATCACTGATCCCGCCCACCTCGATGTTCACGCTTATCACTGATCCCGCCCACCTCGATGTTCACGCTTATCACTGATCCCGCCCACCTCGATGTTCACGCTTATCACTGATCCCGCCCACCTCGATGTTCACGCTTATCACTGATCCCGCCCACCCCGATGTTCGATGTTCACGCTTATCACTGATCCCGCCCAGCTCGATGTTCACGCTTATCACTGATCCCGCCCACCTCAATGTTCACGCCATCACTGATCCCGCCCACCTCAATGTTCACGCTCACTGATCCCGCCCACCCCGACGTTCACACTTATAACACACCACAGGACACGTCTAAAATAATCATAATCAAAAGAAGCAGTAGCAGACATCAATCAGCAGCTAGCATGGTTCTGAATGTTAGGAGAAAACCTGTAAAAGAACCCCAGATGTTCCGACACTTAGTATTTCCTGACATTGTAGGATATTTAGTATATATAGAACACTAGGTGATGTCATCAAATATGACATCACCTCGTTCCATCATTGTCATGTTGATAGAGCATGTTTTGATTTCCATTTTGATAAGATGTACATTTTACCTGCAGTAGCAGCAGTTGATATTTAACAAGGTTATATCCCCTAACAACCACATCCTGGGGTCCTTTTTCCTAAAGTTCCCTAAGTATGGACAGCTCCATCCCACGTCATTTCAGCGTCTAGTTTTAATTTACATTTGTTTGAGTTGTCAACAATAAATGTCACCATGTCTTTGGATGTCGGTTAAGTGTTGGGTGATAAATAAATATAAAAAATCCCTCACATTGATGACTTTTTTTCAAATCCAATCAGTTTTCCATGTTAATTCAACGTCACATTTAATTGTTGTTTTTTAATTATATGGAAACAACGTTGATTCAAGCAGTTTTGGCCCAGTGGGACATTTGTCAGTTATCTTATAATCAAGCAAATACAATATATGTGGAGTAAAATAAATCAGATGTATACTGAACATATACTGTATACTGAAGCTTCTCATACGAATGCTGTAATTTTATCTAAAACATCAGGTGTACGCCGACCCCAGCTAAGTAACTCATGCAAAGAGTTAAAGCGCAATTCTGTGTTTTATCTCCAGTACATTGCCATGATTGTCAGTTATGTAGCTGCTCTACTGATAATCTCAGTGAGTCTTTGCTGGGATGACATCAATCTACTGCCGGAGACACCAACACCAAACACATTGGTTCACCGTTCCACTGGAGCAGACAGTACACAGCATACCATAATGTTCTGAATAATGGCCAAGTCTACTACCGGAGAATACCAACACCAAACACATTGGTTCACCGTTCCACTGGAGCGGACAGTACACAGCATACCATAATGTTCTGAATAATGGCCAAGTCTACTACCGGAGAATACCAAACACCAAACACATTGGTTCACCGTTCCACTGGAGCGGACAGTACACAGCATACCATAATGTTCTGAATAATGGCCGAGCCAGCCTCAACCCTGGGCCTAACATCACAGAGCCAGCCTCAACCCTGGGCCTAACATCACCAAGCCAGCCTCAACCCTGGGCCTAACATCACCGAGCCAGCCTCAACCTTCGGCCTAACATCACCGAGCCAGCCTCAACCCTGGGCCTAACTTCACCGAGCCAGCCTCAACCCTGGGCCTAACTTCACCGAGCCAGCCTCAACCCTGGGCCTAACATCACCGAGCCAGCCTCAACCCTGGGCCTAACATCACCGAGCCATCCTCAACCCTGGGCCTAACATCACCGAGCCAGCCTCAACCCTGGGCCTAACATCACAGAGCCATCCTCAACCCTCGGCCTAACATCACCGAGCCAGCCTCAACCCTGGGCCTAACATCACCGAGCCAGCCTCAACCCTGGGCCTAACATCACCGAGCCAGCCTCAACCCTCGGCCTAACATCACCGAGCCATCCTCAACCCTGGGCCAAACATCACCGAGCCAGCCTCAACCCTGGGCCTAATATCACCGAGCCATCCTCAACCCTGGGCCTAACTTCACCGAGCCAGCCTCAACCCTGGGCCTAACATCACCGAGCCAGCCTCAACCCTGGGCCTAACATCACCGAGCCAGCCTCAACCCTGGGCCTAACATCACCGAGCCAGCCTCAACCCTGGGCCTAACATCACAGAGCCAGCCTAAACCCTCAGCCTAACATCACCGAGCCATCCTCAACCCTGGGCCAAACATCACCGAGCCAGCCTCAACCCTGGGCCTAACATCACCGAGCCAGCCTCAACCCTGGGCCTAACTTCACCGAGCCAGCCTAAACCCTCGGCCTAACATCACCGAGCCAGCCTCAACCCTGGGCCTAACATCACTGAGCCAGCCTCAACCCTCGGCCTAACATCACCGAGCCAGCCTCAACCCTGGGCCTAACATCACAGAGCCAGCCTCAACCCTGGGCCTAACATCACCGAGCCAGCCTCAACCCTGGGCCTAACATCACCGAGCCATCCTCAACCCTGGGCCTAACATCACCGAGCCAGCCTCAACCCTGGGCCTAACATCACCGAGCCAGCCTCAACCCTGGGCCTAACATCACCGAGCCAGCCTCAACCCTGGGCCTAACATCACCGAGCCAGCCTCAACCCTGGGCCTAACATCACCGAGCCAGCCTCAATCCTGGGCCTAACATCACCGAGCCAGCCTCAACCCTGGGCCTAACATCACTGAGCCAGCCTCAACCCTGGGCCTAACGTCACCGAGCCAGCCTCAACCCTGGGCCTAACATCACCGAGCCAGCCTCAACCCTGGGCCTACCATCACCGAGCCAGCCTCAACCCTGGGCCTACCATCACCGATCCAGCCTCAACCCTGGGCCTAACATCACCGAGCCAGCCTCAACCCTGGGCCTAACATCACCGAGCCATCCTCAACCCTGGGCCTAACATCACCGAGCCATCCTCAACCCTGGGCCTAACATCACTGAGCCATCCTCAACCCTGGGCCTAACATCACCGAGCCAGCCTCAACCCTGGGCCTAACATCACCGAGCCAGCCTCAACCCTGGGCCTAACATCACCGAGCCAGCCTCAACCCTGGGCCTAACATCACCGAGCCAGCCTCAACCCTGGGCCTACCATCACCGTGCCAGCCTCAACCCTGGGCCTAACATCACCGAGCCAGCCTCAACCCTGTGCCTAACATCACCGAGCCAGCCTCAACCCTGGGCCTAACATCACCGAGCCAGCCTCAACCCTGGGCCTAACATCACCGAGCCAGCCTCAACCCTGGGCCTAACATCACCGAGCCAGCCTCAACCCTGGGCCTACCATCACCGAGCCAGCGTTACTCACCGGAGTGGAAAGCGGTGGATGGCCTCGTCCACTTTTCATCGCCGCTGTGGAAGTGGGTGAGTGCTATGGTCCCATGGTTTCTCTCGACTCACCCGGCTCCAGGATGGACTTTAACTCTTCAAACATACTCAAGTCTCTATATGTGATCCCTGACTCTGCTTCTGGTACGCAAGTTGTTTTAATTAGTTCCCCGCATCCAGTGCAGGCGGGAGGGATTGTTAATTACGTTACCGGACTGCCCCTAATCTAAACGAAACCCAGCCTCCAGAAAACACAGAAAATTTAACTTTTTACAATGTGTCAATCACTCTCGAGTCATCTGGGACAAACAAGCTAAACCCAAGGGACTACTAGGGGGGCACTTGAACATTCGTAGTGTCATTCCAAAAGTGATCAAATTCAACATCTACTCATGGACTCCAACCTTGACTTCCTCTGCCTCTCAGAGACACGGCTCCATAAAACCTCTCCATATGCTGCTGTGATTGTGCCTGGCTACAATGTCTTCAGGAGAGACAGGACTGAAGGAAGAGGAGGGGGTCTGATGATTTACGTTAAAGAACATATCCGATGTAAACAAATTGAGTGGTCATGTGATAATGAACGAGAATGTATTGGCCTGAACGTTACACTGTCTCCCAAGTGTCTTTTACCCTTATTGGAATGTATAGGCCACCTTCCACCAAAAGTCTGTTTTTTTGATCAGTTTAATATCATGCTTAGGGAATGTGACTTTGGGAAAGAGTTCATCTTAATGGGAGATTTCAACATTAATTATGAAGACAAGTTTTGTCGGAAAACCCTCAAACGGATCACTAATACCTTTGACCTTACACAGCTAGATAAAGAGCCAACCAGGGTGCCTTGTTGCTCTAAAACACAGATTGATTTGGTGTTCAGTAATAAACCAGAGAGTGTGACTAAATCATTCAATATGGTTACTGGGCTATCTGATCATAATCTGACACTTATAGCCAGAAAGCTGTCTAAGAGCAGGTTTAACCTCTCTACTGTTAGAAAGCCGGATCAACTAAGAATACCTAAGAGTGAATTAAACTATTTTGAAAACGCAATTAAGGGAATTAACTGGAATGATCTCTTGTCCTATACAGACGTGGAAGCTGATAGTCAAGTTTTTCTATCCACAATCCAGACTACAATAAATGGTTTCCTAAAGAAAATCAAATCCAAACCTGGCCAAGAGAGCGCTATTCCTTGGCTAAATGGAGAAATCTGGAAACTGATGAAAGAACGAGATGATGCTCTAAAAATAGTCATAAGATCCAAATTAGAGCATGACAGACGTAGGTTTACCATGTTGAGAAATAAGGTGATGAAAGAAATCAGACAGGCCAAGGCAAACTTTAATTAAAATAATTGGTGAAGCAAAGGGAAATTCTAAATTGATCTGGGAGAATCTAAAAAAGTAACAGGGAAAGACCATAGTAACATTGCAAAAAGACTAGAAATCATGGTGAATAACAATCTAACACAGGATGCAGTCGAAATAGCAATAGTTTTCAATCCCTACTTTATTGACTCGGTCAGGGTACTGACACAGAACACCTCCACTGGTTTCTTGGGCTCAGTGCTAGTAAATGACGCTCAACCTGTCTTTATCATAAGGGAGGTTTCTGAGTCAAAGGTGAACAAGGTGATTAGCTCACTAAAGAACTCTAAAGCCAAAGATGTGTTTGGGCTGGACTCTACCTTTCTTAAAAACTACAAAGAGTCACTCATTGGCCCCATTACCAAGGTCACCAACACATCTTTTGGTCTCGGGGTGTTTCCAAGGGTATGAAAGTCGACCATAATAACGGCCATCTTTAAATCGGGCGACCCTGCTGACGTGAGTAACTACAGGACCATTAGTATACTACCTGTGGTGTCAAAGGTTGTTGAAAAGTGTGTAGCAGAGAACTGATTGCCTACCTCAACAACAGCCCCTTCACATTACACTCCATGCAGTTTGATTCAGAGCGAAACACTCCACTGAAACGGCCAACTGCTTTCTTCTGAAATGTGAAGTCCAAGATGGACAAAGGGGGCGTTGTTGGGGATGTGTTTCTGGACCTAATGAAGGCTTTGAATACAGTTAACCACGAGGTTCTCATCACAAAATTGTCCAAGTTCAACTTTTCCCCAATGCCTTGAGATGGATGAAATCATACTTGAAGGCAGAACTCAGTGTGTCAGAGTGAGCAATGAGCTGTCGCCTATCGTAGCTATGATGTGGGCGTGCCCCAAGGGTCAATACTGGGGCCCCTCCTGTTCAGCCTGTACATTAATTATCTTCCTTCTGTCTGTACTGGGTCTGAAGTTCAAATGTATGCAGATGATACAGTGATATAGGTGCATGCAAAGAACAAACAACAAGCTGCACAAGAACTCACTACTGTAATGGTCCAGGTTACAAAGTGGCTCAGTGACTCGTGTTTGCATCTCAATGTGAAAAACTGTTTGCATGTTCTTCACAAAGAGGGCAACAGATGCTACTGAGCCAGATATCTACGTGTCAGGGGAGAAGCCCCAGGTAGTATCTGGTTTTAAGTACCTTGGCATCATACTTGATTCCAACCTCTCTTTTAAAAAGCATGTGAAAAGGTAATTCAGATAACCAAATTCAACCTAGCTAATTTCCGATTTATACGAAATTGTTTGACTACAGAGGTAGCAAAACTGTACTTCAAATCTATGATACTCCCCAACTTAACATACTGCTTGACTAGTTGGGCCCAAGCTTGCTGTACAACAGTAAAACCTATTCAGTCTGTCTACAAACAGGCTCTCAAAGTGCTTGATAGGAAGCCCAATAGCCATCATCACTGTTTTGTGCAGTACACCACGCATGTCTTGTATTCAAGATCCTAAATGGCCTGGCTCCCCCTCCACTCAGTATTTTTGTTAAACAGAAAACCCAAACATATGGCAGCAGATCCACAAGGTCTGCCATGAGAGTTGACTGTATAGTTCCCTTGAGGAAAGCACCTTTAGTAAATCCGCTTTCTCTGTGAGAGCTTCCCATGTCTGGAATACACTGCCATCAGACACCCATAACTGCACCACATATCACACTTTCACAAAATGCATGAAGACATGGCTAAAGGTCAATCAGATGTGTGAATATCATCCCTAGCTGTGTGTTGCCGCTTTCCATGTTGTCTGTTGTCTGTAGCTTGTGAGGTGTGGAAAGACTTTGTTGCTTTTATGAATTTTGTCTTGCTGCTTTTTGTCCTATGTTGCTCTGTCTGTATGCTACGTCTTGCTTGTCCTATGTTGCTCTGTCTGTATGCTACGTCTTGCTTGTCCTATGTTGCTCTGTCTGTATGCTACGTCTTGCTTGTCCTATGTTGTTCTGTCTGTATGCTACGTCTTGCTTGTCCTATGTTGCTCTGTCTGTATGCTACGTCTTGCTTGTCCTATGTTGCTCTGTCTGTGTGCTATGTCTTGCTTGTCCTATGTTGCTCTGTCTGTATACTATGTCTTGCTTGTCTTATGTTGCTCGGCGTGTGCTCACTGCTCAATGATTGTCTATATTGTAATTGTTTTTAAGAACCTGCCCAGGGACTGCGGTTGAAAATTAGCCGGCTGGCTAAAACCGACACTTTTACTGAAACGTTGATTAATGTGCACTGTCCCTGTAAAAAATAAAAATAAACTCAACAACAAAAATGTAAATGCAACTTGCAACAATTTCAATGATTTTACTGAGTTACAGGTCATATAAGGAGTCAATTTAAATAAATTCATTAGGCCGTAATCTATGGATATCACATGACTGGGCAGGGGTGCAGCCATGGGGGGTCCTGGGAGGGGCATAGGCCCACCCACTGGGGAGCCAGGCCCCACCAATCAGAATGAGTTTTTCCCCGCAAATGGGCTTTATTACAGATGGAAATACTCCTCAGCTGTCCACGTGACTGATCTCAGACCATCCTACAGGTGAAGAATCCAGATGTGGAGGTCCTGGGCTGGCGTGGTTACACGTGGTCTGCGGTTGTGAGGCGGGTTGACTGGTCTCAGACCATCCTACAGGTGAAGAATCCAGATGGGGAGGTCCTGGGCTGGCGTAGTTACACGTGGTCTGCGGTTGTGAGGCCGGTTGACTGGTCTCAGACCATCCTACAGGTGAAGAATCCGGATGTGGAGGTTCTGGGCTGGCGTAGTTACATGTGGTCTGCGGTTGTGAGGCCGGTTGACTGGTCTCAGACCATCCTACAGGTGAAGAATCCAGATGGGGAGGTCCTGGGCTGGCGTAGTTACATGTGGTCTGCGGTTGTGAGGCCGGTTGACTGGTCTCAGACCATCCTACAGGTGAAGAATCCGGATGTGGAGGTCCTGGGCTGGCGTAGTTACATGTGGTCTGCGGTTGTGAGGCGGGTTGACTGGTCTCAGACCATCCTACAGGTGAAGAATCCGGATGTGGAGGTCCTGGGCTGGCGTAGTTACATGTGGTCTGCGGTTGTGAGGCCGGTTGACTGGTCTCAGACCATCCTACAGGTGAAGAATCCGGATGTGGAGGTCCTGGGCTGGCGTAGTTACATGTGGTCTGCGGTTGTGAGGCCGGTTGGACGTACTGCCAAATTCTCTAAAACAACATTAAATTATCTGTCAACAGCTCTGGTGGACATTCCTGCATATGGAACATTTCTGGGATCTTTTATTTCAGATAATGAACCATGGGATCAACACTTTACATGTTGTGTTTATATTTTTTCAGTGTATGAAACCATTTTACATCAGCAGTTGTCACAGCACTTTACAGTAACCTGGTCTAGATCAGATCACTTAGCCTGTTCCCAGGTCTGTTAGTGCTGTATAGTATAGCGTACTTCTATGGTTGTTTTCATGCCAAACAGACCTCGGACCAAGCTAGCAATCTTGCCCTATTTTGTTCAACCACATCTTGGTTCCTGTTAAGCCGTTTCATTCCTTGTGGAATATGGGGTCCATTGACAAATTGCTTCCATCCCAACTTTTTCTAGGTTTGGCTCATAAGAGCCTGGTATAAACGTTTTGGGTGGCTGTACAGTAGACAATTCAGTGTCGTCTGCCAGTAATACAGCAGGCATTGATTTGTGTGTCGTCCAATCCATTGGCCATCCTCTCTACTGTTGCACTTTAATCTGAAACATTTTGAACAAACTTGTACCCACCCGCAGCTCTCCATCCAGCCAATGTAGACAACTGCAAGCGGTTATGCTACGAGTGTGGCTCGTGTTAAGTTGCTGTTGTTCCAACAGCCTCCCTGGGTGGTTTTTCATCCTGGTGGTGATTGCCAGAGAGAAAAGAAGAGAGAAAATAGCGCAACATTTGTTGCTGCCAAATATATTGTCACCTTTGCACTTTTCTTAAATAATTCCCTATTTCTTCAAAAAAGAAGTTCAAATTGAAGAAAATTTTGGTCTCCACACCATGTAAATGAATTTTCAACATTGTAGAACATATTTATTTTTGTAAACTTAGATTTAAATTTTATTTTATTTTTATAGAAAATATGAACACATGAAATGGACAAAATTATTTTCAGATCTCTCCATAGGGTTTAGATGGGATTAGATGGGATAGATGGGATTAGATGGGATCTGGACTTTGCTGTCCTGGGTGCTTTTTAACGTGTGTTTGGGGTTGTTGTCCCGCTGGAAGATCCCAACTTTCAACAGAGATACAGTACTTGGACACTGGGTTGAACATTGCACTCCAAAAAACCTTAATAACCTGCTCCTAAATTAAAATTCAAATCAAATCATATTTTATTTGTCACATACACATGGTTAGCAGATGTTAATGCGAGTGTAGCGAAATGCTTGTGCTTCTAGTTCCGACAATGCAGTAATAACCAACAAGTAATCTAACTAACAATTCCAAAACTAATTTCTTATACACAGTGTAAGGGGATAAAGAATATGTACATAAATATATGAATGAGTGATGGTGCAGAGCAGCATAGGCAAGATACAGTAGATGGTATCGAGTACAGTATATACATATGAGATGAGTGTGTAAACAAGGTGGCATAGTTAAAGTGGCTAGTGATACATGTATTACATAAGGATGCAGTAGATGATAGAGTACTGTTATGTACTTGAGTGAAGACCCAAAAGCGGTTTTAACAGAAAAACAGAGTTCTTTAATGAAAAATAGGAATGGCATAAATCCTCTTCAACGTAGTCAATGGAACAAAAAGAACGTTAGTATAATGCAGGATGCACCTGCCAGGCAGACTACAGGATAGGACAAGGTGGAAGAAATGAGACGACAGCTTGCTTCTGGCATCAAAAACACAAACAAGAATCAGACACTGAAAGTAGCAGGAACAGAGAGAAAATAGAGACCTAATCAGAGGGGGAAGAGAGAACAGGTGGGAAAGAGTGAATGAGCTAGTTAGGAGGAGATGTAGAACAGCTGAAGAATGAGAGACAGAGAAGGTAACCTAAAAAAAGACCAGCAGAGAGAGACAGAGTGAGAGAAAGGACAGGAACAGACATAACAAGACATGACTGTACCCCCCACTCACCGAGCGCTCCTGGCGCACTGAGGAGGAAACCCAAGTGGGCAACGGAGGAAATCATCGATCAGCGAACGGTCCAGCACGCCCCGAGAGGAACCCAACTCCTTCTCTCAGGGACCGTACCCTTCCCAATCCACTAGGTACTGATGACCATTAACCCCGAGGGCGCATGTCCAAAATCTTACGAACCCTGTAGATGGGGTGCGCCTCGACAAGGATGGGGGGAGGGACGAGCGGGGCGCAAGAACGGAAGCTTACCACAGGAGACATGGAAGACCGGGTGAACGCGACGAAGATAGCTGGAGAAGAAGTCGCACTGCGACAGGATTAATGACCTTGAGAAATACGGAACGGACCAACGAACCAAGGGCCAATTTATGAGAAGCTGTCTTAAGGAAGGTTCTGAGTGGAGAGCCATACTCTCTGACCGCAACAATATCTAGGACTCTTGGTCCTACGCTTATTAGCGGCCCTCACAGTCTGCGCCCTATTACGGCAAAGGCCGACCTGACCCCTTCCAGGTGCGCCAACGCTGGACAAAAGCCTGAGCGGAGGGGACGAGGACTCGGCGAGCTGAGATGAGAACAGCGGAGGCTGGTACCCGAGGCTACTTGAAAAGGAGATAGACCGGCAGCAGACGCAGGAAGCGAGTTGTGGGCGTACTCTGCCCAGGGGAGCTGTTCTGACCAAGACGCAGGGTTACGAAAAGAAAGATGCGTAAAATGCCGACCAACAGTCTGATTGGCCCGTCGGCTTGACCGTTAGACTGGGGATGAGCCGATGAGAGAGACTGACGGAAGCCCCAATCAAACGGCAAACTCCCCTCCAAAATTGAGACGTGAATCCGCGGGGCCTCTGTCGGAAACGACGTCAGACGGAAGGCCATGAATTCGGAAAACATTCTCGATAATGATCTGAGCCGGCTCTCCTTAGCAGAAGGGAGCTTAGCGAGAGGAATGAAATGAGCGCCTTAGAGAATCTATCGACAACCGTAAGAATAACTGTCTTCCCCGCTGATGAAGGCAGTCCGGTGATAAAATCTAAAGCGATGAGACCACGGTCGAGAGAGGAATGAAGCGGTCTGAGACGGCCGGCAGGAGGAGAGTTCCAGGATTTAGTCTGCGCGCAGACCGAACAAGCGGCGACAATCGACGCGCGTCACGTTCCCGAGTGGGCCACCAGAACGCTGGCGAATGGAAGCGAGCGCATTTCCGAACGCCGGGGTGGCCGGCTAACTTGGCAGAGTGGGCCCACTGAAGAACGGCCGGACGAGTAGGAACGGGAACGAACAGAAGGTTCCTAGGACAAGCTCGCGGCGACGGAGTGTGAGCGAGTGCTTGCTTTACCTGCCTCTCAATTCCCCAGACAGTCAACTCCGACAACACGCCCGTCAGGGAGAATCCCCTCGGGGTCGGTGGAGACCTCAGAAGAACTGAAGAGACGAGATAAAGCATCAGGCTTGGTGTTTTTTGAGCCCGGACGATAAGAAATAACAAACTCGAAACGAGCGAAAAACAGAGCCCAACGAGCCTGACGCGCATTAAGTCGTTTGGCTGAACGGATGTACTCAAGGTTCCTATGGTCAGTCCAAACGACAAAAGGAACGGTCGCCCCCTCCAACCACTGTCGCCATTCGCCTAGGGCTAAGCGGATGGCGAGCAGTTCGCGATTACCAACATCATAGTTACGTTCTGACGGCGATAAGCGATGAGAGAAAACGCGCA